>NC_090928.1:555077341-555380371 GCF_040938575.1 Ambystoma mexicanum
TCAAATCCCTCCAATCTTCCTCGCCAAATATCATTGACATACTGGAACCCAATCCTAATGGAAGAAAGGATAGCTCCTACCTACAGATGAGCTCGATCAAAGCTCAAAAACTTTTTTGGAGCACGAAAGACGAGCTAAGCGAACTTGGACTAGACCTGAGCCTGGCAACAAATGAGTCGGCAACAGAAACTGAAAAGTTAAGGTGGGAGACTCTTCCCCGAAGTCCCCAACCACCACAGCAAGGAAGAAACATGAGAGGTGCCCCGGCCTCGCTGATGTCAAGCCCGAGAAGATCTCTCTTGAGACAACCACAAGGGTCCCTCGAGGGAATAAATTCACTTCGGGATGAAAGAGGGAAAAGCACAGTAAAAGGAATCTGGACCAACAATGCGCAGTCCCCGCTATGAGACCAGAAAACAGAAAAGCAACATCATTCGTCGCCCAGACAACGTCTCAAAGAAAGAAGTGCAGGGAAACAGGACCGCAGAAGACAAGGTAACATGACTGAAAACATTGGGGCCCCCAAAGGGGAAAGAAGGTGGAACTTTAGGGAGAACAGAAATGGAATCCCAAACGAAAAAAACAGTGATTGGTTCAAGACCCAAGTGGATTAGCTAAGAACCAAATAGCCACCACTTAAGGAAAAACAAACTTTATGGAATTTGAAAACTTGCCGGGGCTCCGACACCAAATCAACATTGCTATTGGACTCTTGGAAAACAAGGGGCTTTTCCCACTTAACTACAAAATACGACGTCCACCTATATAACTTCGATGTACTATGTCTACAAGAGACGTGGCTCATCTGAAAACCCTCTCTGGATGGATTCCAGCTGGCCCACTCCCCCGCCCACAAGGGCCCCAAAGGAAGACCACGCTCGGGATTAATAACAGCGATAAAATCAGGCAGCACGCTAACTCTGACAAAAAGTCATCAAAGCTACCGAATTCATCTTGGCATCCATCATCGGCTGGTCCACCCCCTCTTCGAATACCAAGAGAAAGTCCCAAGATAAGATCTATTGGAACCCTCTGCGAATACCAACTGAGAGATTCTTGACAGAGCTGGAATCGACAATCAACTCGGCCTTAATTGAGGAAGAGGTTAGACACATAATGATTGCAGGAGATTTGAACGTCGATCTACTTACTCATTGGACAAACCTGGGAGGCCGGGCCGCGTTGTGGTCCAAACTAATTAAATCAAGAGATTTGCACAATTTGCATCTTATAACCAACACAAAGCCCAGTCACACCCCAACTTGGGAGAGAAACAGACAAGGGGCAGCTATAGATTACATCTTCGTGTCCAAAAGCCTGATGAAATACTTAATCTCCTTCAAAGTGACAAGGAAAGCCCATAGTGACCACAACTTACTGTCCCACGAGTGGCACACAAGCAGTATGGAAACATGGGTAATGAACGCCACCTTAGACGTCAACTCCTATGGCACTCGTCTTCGCCTCAATGATTCTGCAATCAACGCTCTGACACAAGACTACGTAGCGTGGACGATTCAGAACAGCACAGACTCCAGGAACACTGCAAACTACATGACAGCCCTGGCAGACTTTAAAAGCACTGCAAAGAAATCCTCCAACCGCCAAACTCCAACAGTCCACGTCTTCAATAGACAACTGGTAGAGAGAAGGAATCACATCAGAAAATTAAAAAGAGAAGCAAACAAATCAGGCTCCAAAATAAAAGGAGAAAAAAGCAACGAAAGCAGTCAAACAGTATCACTCTTGACTGAGAGCTACTAAACACCAGACAAATCAAGATGACGGAGAAATGATGCTACGAACAATCTGCAGTGAGAAAATGAGGGACTTCTGGTCTTTAGTCAACACTAAAGCAAAAGGTGACAACCAGCTATTAACTAATGCAGTGGGAGAACCGAGGTGGATCAAACACTTTGAGCAACTGTACCGAGCCCCCAAGAAACCTTCTGCACCCACACAACCAGGAATTATAGCCGAATGGCAGATTCCCACGGACCAAGAAACTATCATTAGTAAAATTTAAAAACTCAACGGCCCTCGTGCGGCGGGGCCGGACGGCATCACCAACTTTGACCTAAAACAAAGGGCTGAAAGCTGGGCAAAGTTCATTGGGGAAGTATTTAAAAACTGCAATACATCGGCAGCCATTCCATCGTCCTGGACGAAGGCCATAGTCATACCGATTTTCAAGAAAAATCACAGGTTGCTCCCAAGAGGACCTTATCTCCAACCCAGGAAAAGCAAAGAGGCGCTTGATGGAGAGAGACTGGATCCGAACCTTGGACGAAGCACAAATTACAAAACTCACAAAGGAGGGACCAGCTAATGCGGCTAAAGTTAACAGAACCAATTCCTATTTACTAAAATGCCCATTAAAGAAGCTTCGAGAAAACTTCATGCGGGCTTGATTGAACATCTTATATACAAATGAAATACTGGCTAGAAGAAAACAAGCAAACACCAGCCTCTGACGCTTCTGCACTCAACCGGACGGGATCGAAACACTCTACTACTTACTACTATGATGCAGAGGGGTGGATGTGGAACGCACCCTCCATTTGGGATGCCTTTTCAGCAATGCTTATTGTTTCAACGAACAGGAAAGATGGAACAACCTGATGAGTGGAGAAAACACCAGATGGACCATAGCCGTGGTGGGTTTCTTTGAAAGCCTAGTCCTGATGAAACGCCCGGAATGAAAAAAATCCACAATCAGAGAGGAACAAACTCCTCCTCTAGTCGCTGGGGGCTGGTGCGATCAGGACTCATTGTGAAAACTCTTGACCAAGAGATTTAATTCCAATAAGGAATCTTGTAAAAATTGTTTTTCTTTTTTGATAATTGAATCAAATAATAAAAAAAATTAAAATAAATAACAATGAATGGGGAAGCATAGTGGGTTGGGGGAAACAGTACTATGGATGAAGTTTGCTACCATGGTTTTTTGGGGTCTGCTTACGTCAAATGGCCATTGCAGGTTTAGTGGAGTGGGGATGGGCGTTGAAGGGAGGACATACATGCTCATATTGTTTTGTTGATAAGCAGTTGTAGTTATTAGTTTGTAGGTGAACATCAGGATAGTGGATTAGGCTATTCTGTTATTATGCTGAAATGGGTCGAATCAGGTGAGGTAGTTAATTGTGCATGCTTTTAGTTGAGGGGGACTAAGGGTGAGTAATCAATTGTGTGTTAGGAGAAGCAAGAGTGTGGTAGGAGTGTGCTTGGAGTTGTTGTTTAGCTGTTAAGTAGAGGCTTGTGAGGTGTGACAACTGGAGCCGGGTGGACCAGCTAAGTGGCAGTGCATTATCTTGGCGCTACGTTCTCTTACCACATTATTTCTGAATTGAGAACATAACATATATGAATTAATAGTTGGTTGGTATATGAAAGCAAAGATGTGTTACAGATTATTTTATAACACGTTTATGAATGTGAATGAAGAAATGTCATGTTGCTTCTAGTGAACATTTTTTCTATTTAGAATTTGTTTGGGAATTGTATTCTGAAGTTATGCGTAGAGTATGTGAGGTATTATTACAGAAGTGTATAGTGGTATGGGGATTACAGTGTTATTGATTAACTTTGGTAGTGTAGTTTTATGGCACTGCTAGTGGACTTAGCCATTTGAACTGTGGGGATGGGTAGTGGAGGGGAGATGGACATGCTGATATGTTTTGTCGAGTAGTAGTAGTAATTTTAGTTTAAAGGTTCCTTTTTGAATTATAGTGGCCAATTGGGAACCGTTGTTTTAATGTTTGCTGTCATCTGAAAAGGGTACAGGTCTCTTTTTGATTTAAATCATGGTGGTATATTTTTTTCTGATGGGATGTGTACTCATCTTCAGTACATATCTTGTCAGGAATTAAAAAAAAGAAAATAATCTGCACCTAGGAAAATCCTGGGATGTGAATAACTATTACACTTGGGCTGACGGGCAGACACAGACTTTTATGTTCTGCAGCTTTTAGTGAGTGTCTTGTGTCGCTTGGCCCTACAAATCCTTGGTTGGCAGGCCGTTAAACTCCATCTCCACCTGGGCTTGAAAGTTATACTTTATATTAAAAAGATAAAGAAACACAATTCAGGAACTTAATCATTTCAATTCCTTTTTCATACCATTTGTTTTGTAAGATGCCATCAAGAGAACAACAGCAATGAGCTATAAGAAAGGGTCATCTGCAGGGAAGTAGTGTTTTTAAATCAGTATATACAAATACTGAAGATAATGAAACAATTTCTAGTGCGGAGGATAGTTTTAAAAATGTTGAAGTTGCAATAAGAGATACGCCAATGCAAAGTTTTACTGGAAATGATAATGTTTTTATTGAAAGTAAAAATAAATGTTTCAAGCATGTCACTAGCTAGTAAAAAAACATTTTTAGAAAAAAGGTATCAAATGTGCTATCAATTTAAAACAGAGGAATAAAGATATATTTGGGAAAATGTATCACTCCTTAGTTTTTGCAAATCTTTGGAGAAGTGTGACACCAAAATCTAGATATGTGGTAAAATATTTTTTTGCAAAAGAAAAAAGTAGAAGTCATTATTAAGAAAGCGTTTGAAATGAAAAGAAAATTGTTCATTTTTGTATTTAATAAACTTAAGACATTTCTTAAGGTGACTACACAAATATAGAAACAGCTAATGTGCTTACACGTGACAACTTTTGTGACATCTTCTTTGGAGAGTGGAAACACACTTCTCATACTGAAAGATTTTTTAATGCCGAGAGTTACATTAAAGGAAAGAATGTTCCACTAGCTACTGATGAGAGTGAACATAGCTATGAAATCCAAAATGGTGTGATTTCTATAAAAGAAGAAATTATACAGTGTAATGATACAGAAATGGAAACTGTAGGTTAGTCAAAATGAAACAAAAGAAAGACTGCGAGGTCTGAACTTGCAATTGTAGGTGCAATATTGATACATTTTCTTGCAAAGTTTTAAAGAGATTTTTGCAAGTTTTGCACAAAAATGATAATGTTCAAAGACAGATCAAGATGCTACAAAAAATAGATGACTGTGAAGTTCATGGAAAAACAGGACTTTTGGGTTACCCTTCAGCTTGTCTTGATGAAAATCGATGTAAGAGTCAGTTTCATCGTATACAGATGCTGAGTGAACATCATACTAAAATGAGATATCGTATAGTTAAACTGTATGAATGCAAAACACCAAGTATGTCTCTTGCAGTTGCAATGATTGAGTTGCCTTCTACTGAAAGACCTGACATTGTTTGTGTATCTTGTCAATTCACTTTTTATAAGTCTCAGGTGCATCTAGTGTATGTTGAAAACAAAATTAAACACACTGTAGAAGATGTTTAGAAATAACTTTTTCTGTATTTGTCTGTAGAAGAACGATTTCACTGAAGTGAGTCACTTTATGTTTGTAGACACTGTATTGGATTTTATAATCAAACACGTATTCCACTAAGAAGTGTCTTATATGATAGGGTTGTGGCTGATATCGCTGTTGTGCTTCAGAATGAACATGTTTGAAGTGATTGCATTTCCAAGTTATTGTTAGATTGCAAACAAAGATGTCAAATCTGCATATGACATCATTATTGCAAGCTGTGAAAGCTGTGAAATGCAAAGTTGTGTATTTACCTGTGAATTTGGAAGAGCATTTTAACACTCTAGGAGTGAAGCATTGCATTGCAGATTCTTTGTTTGTTTTAGTAAATGGTGTTTCCACTAAAGGTAATAGCATTTGGCAACAACTTATCACTATTGGAAAAGTGAAAAATGCATTGGTGTTTCTATTAGAACACAATGATGTATACAAAGGCAGTCTGACTTACAAGACTTGCCTATGCTTGATGTTGAGTCAACAAACAAAAGCAGTGAAGGTCAGCATCAGCGTCTATCTGTCACAGAAGGGAATAGTTTGTATGAACATTACACTATTCATCCTCTACGCTCACGTCATAGGCGACAGTTTAGAATTGTATCAAATGAAAGCAACAGAAGGTGCACCAATCTGGGAAAAGACAATAGAAGCCTGTTGTTTCCCTATGCTTTTTCCAACTGGTACTGGAGGAATATTGGGTGATCGAAAGGTACAAATCTCTGCTTCAGAATATTGTTGTACAAGATTGTATCCAGAAGATACTCGATTCAGCACCAATGTTGAATATATGTTTTACTTTTTGTATGAAAGTCAATTTTCAACATTATGTTATGCTGTTGCTCATTCACTTCCGACCGGAACTAGATTTCAAAAGCTTTCTGCATGTGAGATGCTGGAAAAGGTGAAATGTATGAATATTCTTGCTACAATGAGAGGATCTCAAGAATATTGGTACAGGAGACACTCCGAGGTTAGATGAAACCTGGTTTGTGACTTTAAGTTGCACTGGATATGGTTGGGATGATCTTGCAGAGTGGAATTGGGAAACTAATACAGAGAAAGACAACATAGAACACATGAAACCAGCAGAATTGGGCTATATTGACCATGCAACTGTATTGCTTTTTTTTCACAGATTTGTAGCCATGTTACCCTTTATATGAAATAAAGACAATGGTCCACTAGGCCCTGTGGAACATTTCTATTGGAGAAAAGAGTACCAGGCACGTGGGGCTCCTCATATACATATGCTGTTGTGGATTGATGATGCTCCTCAATTTAGTAAGGAAAGTGATGGATGTGTGATGGAGTTCATTGAAAAATATGTTACTTGTTCTATTCCAGCTCAGCACGTTAATTCTGATCTACAGAACAAGGTGGAAAGGTTTCAAAAGTGTCCATGTGGAAAGTACTGTCAAAGAAAATATAAAAGTAAAGACAAATACTACACTCAGTGCAGATTTGGCTTTCCAAGGCCTGTGACACCATTTGGTTCAGTGAATATTATGTCATCTGTTCAACTCCATGTTACTGGTAAATCAGAGAGAAATACCTATCATTTAAAAAGAAATAAGGAATGGCATTTAATTAATGATTACAATACTCAGCTATGGAATGGAAATAATGATGTACAGTTTATTGCTGATGATTCAACAGCTGTTGCTCATTAGGTTACAGCATACATGAAAAAATCAGAAAAGAGCAATGCATCTGAAGTATGGGCAGATTTACCATCAGATAAAAGTCTCAGTCAGAAACTTGTAAGCTTTGGTTTGAAGACGCTTTCACATAGAGAGAGTGGTTGCTATGAAGCTGCATCAGCTAACTAATTTGCCTCTATAGGAATATAGCGTTAATGTAGTTTGGTTAAGTCTTGGACTAGCTAGTTTTAGAAATCGGGTATTGAAGGCTTTGACTTAATTTGAGCAGTTAGCTGAAGCAGCACTTGACAGTGCAGAGATTTTGATAACCAAATCGATTGATACATATGATCCAAATTGATCTGAAATGTTGGAGGATCTTTGTTTATATGAAGTAGCACAATGCTACTCATATCGAAATATTGAAGCAAACAGTGAAAGAGGACAGTTTAAAGTACATGGATGTGGTGGTTGTCTAGTGAGAAATGAAAAGACACGTCACATGAAACTGTCTTGCCAAACTGCAGAGAAAAAGGAATTATTGTATTTTAGTCTGTTGCAGTTGTTCTTCCCATGGCGTACAGAGAGTTATTTACTTGGAAGTTTTGAGACATTTGAAAAATCATGTTTTGCTAAAAAATACTTAATTACATATCCAGAATGTGAGCAGCACTAGGAGTTACTGGAGAAATAACCATGTCAAGACAAACTTTTACAGCTGAATTAGCAGAAGAGGCTCCTGAGGGCAGTGAAGATTCTGCAGCAGGAAGTCAAAATGTTTTTGGTCAGCCAATTATACAAACTGAGGTTGAATTTGCTATGTAGGAAGTAGAAATTGCAATGCACCAAAGTAAAGTTGGAGATGTGAATTGTGATGAAATTGTTAGTAAATGTAATATAGAGCCAAAACAAGTTTATTTTAAAATTAAAGATAGGTTCTTATATCGTTTACTGCATGACAAGTGTGAATGTTCTTGTGGCAATACAAACCTGTATTGTTGTGTGTTAGTGGACAAGCAGGAACAGGTCAATATTTTTTCATGAATGCAATAAGAGCTATGATCCAAAATTTAACAGATTTTTCTTTCTCATGTATTGTAACTGCTCCAACAGGTTTAGCAGCATTTAATGTAGGAGGTGTTACTTTACATCATCTGTTGATGTTACCAGTGGAGCATGACAACAAACTAGAGTATCAGAAATTTGTATCAAGTGCAGCACAAGAAGTAGGAAAGGTTTTTATAAAATTAAGGGGTTGATTCATGGAATTATGTGTGCTGAAAAACGGCCTTTGTGCACCATTCTGCCCGCAAATCCCTGTTTCACAAATGGGGATTTGCGAGCAGAATGGCGAACAAAGGCCGTTTTTTGTGGTGCCCCTAAATACCTTGATTGTAGATGAAATAACCTTGGTGTGTAAATTGATGGTATCTTTCATTCACTTGCGAATGCAATAGGTTTTGAAGACTGACTATAACATTTTGTTTGGAGGTAAACATGTACTTGTTTTTGGAGAATTGTTAAAATTAACTCCTGTGAAAGGTCAACCAGTTTTCAGAATGCTGCAATCTAAGGATGCTCAAAACAGTAAGGGAAGTATTGATCATTTTAACCTTTGGAATTGTTTTGACATTCTAGGAACTTACCATTAATATGAGGCAATCTGGAGACTTATAGTATGCAGAAATGTTCAATAAGATTTGTATAGGTGTTCTTGAGGAATATGTGAAAGCAGTCTTAAAGGGAAGATTGATTTCTAACATGTTTCATGCAGATTGCAGTCCATCTGATGTCATGTTAACTCTTAAGGAAAGAAACATTTTTTGTGTTGCTTTGAGTACACACTTGCAGAGTGCAACAAGATTAACTCTACCATGCTACAATCAGAGAAGCAAAATATTGTAGAGATGCAATTGTGTGATGTTTTAGATGGTCATGTTATGCTTTTAGAGTTGGATAAGAGAGCAAAAGCTTGATTAGGTCAACTAGAGATTTCAATTTCTAAAACATCAGGTCTGGAAGAAGTTTTAAAACTCTGCATCAATGTATGAGTAATGTGAAAGAAGAACTTAAACGTAGAAATTGGTCAAGTCAATGGAGCAATGTGAAGAGTGATTGCATTTCACACTTTTCCTCAAAGTACAAATATGGATCAGGTTGAAATTAAGTTTGATCGTGTAGAAGGAACTCAAGATATTTCTCGGAGATCTGCATGTTTCATGATCTTTAAGGTTACCTTTGTGAAAAGAGAACAGTTTCACTTGTGCTCTGCTTATGCAATAAATATTCATAAATCACAAGGGTTGACTTTAGAAGAGGCACTTATTGACATTGGTCATAGAATGTTTGAAGAAGGTATGTCATGGTTTTGTCACATGTGAGAAATATAGAAGGTTCATTTTTAATAAACTTTGATGAAAGGAAAGTGACAGCAGACATTTATTGCATTGAATAATATAATAGGTTGTGTGTACTGTAAGCTCCTCACCTGAAATTTATACCTGTACCTGCGAAGCACTCATCGAGGAAATGTAAGGAGTCAGTGAAAGCACATTCAAATGAAATCAGTCCTTGTAAGACTAAAAAACAACATTATTTAATAGAGTTTGAGAGTCCTTCAACTATAACATACTCTCATTGCAGCTTTAGTAATGAAACAGGAGTTAAATGCTATTGTAATGCAAATGTCTGCATGATGTTTCAAATGACTCTATTGATGCAAGAAATTGCTTTTACAGCAGAGAAACAGCTATGTGTTGAACTTTCCTTTCTAAAAATACCTGTAGATGAAATTCCAAACAGTTTACATTCGGCAATGTGAATCCGAAATGTAGCAGCTGATGCATGTGGAAATCAACAATTTGCTCAAAATACACAGGAAGATAGTCAAGAATTGTAATGAATGTCTTTGAGTTATTAGTGAAGGAAACTGTTAATGTAGATAGGCATGTAGGAATTAGTTACGAGTGGAATCATATGTGTCCAAAATGTAAGAAAGGTTAATCTACTCCATATCTCTGTGAATGATTTGTGTATCTGCATATTCCTGATCATAACAGTGTATGTTCAAAGCTACAGTACAGATGGTAGGAAAATTGGCACATCAATAATGAATTTTGTAAATAGCCAAGTTACTGTTAGTAAGAAAACTTTTAAAATGTGAGCAATTATTTTTCATGAGGGGGCATCCATTGAATCTGGACATTTCACAACATGGGTGCTTATATATGTAGATTGGGTTGTTTGTAATGACTCTATAGTCGCACACCAAACTAGATTGCCAAACGGTTTAAAGAATGCATACTTAATGTTGTAAGAAGCAAAGTTTTAAAATACATGTGTTATATTCTTTGTGAATATAAACAAGCAAAATAAAAATGTGAAATAGAAAAATAGGCTAAAAAGTGTTTTATGTAAAGTAGGACATGGTTTGATACTAGGATGCCTTGTTTAAATCTTTATTTGTTTTGGTTAAAAAATGTCAACCTTTCAAATTTTACATTCATATTTACAGCTTGTTAAAATGTACATTACATTAAGAACATCTTTAAAATATGTCTTTTATTTTCTCTTATCTGTTTACAGCACCATTTTTATCATTTAATTTAGTAATAAACCTCATAAAACATGACATTTCTGTTAAAAATAGAGAATAAAGAAAAAAAGAACAATTTTAAAACATTTTACAGGCTTTCAGTAAATATCAGAGTCAGCCCCCCAGTGGCGGGTACTTGCATGCATTCAGCCATTGTAACTTAATGCATAAAGTTGTTATCATTGATGTATTTCAGATCTTAATGCCACGCTCGTAGTCATCAACTGGCACTCACAATTTCCTCTTTCATACAACACTCTCAGTATATCTGCATTTGTTCTTCAATTAAAAAGTGTGACATTCATATTTCACAAGTCCAGTTTTTGCAAAAAGTGTACGGATGCTATATTCAGTGATAATTGATTGGCATTGAATATTTTCTCCTACGTTTCCTTTTGTGATCAAATTCTGATGTCCTTGAAACATGTGTAAAATATCTCTTACCTTATTTGCATTAAAGCTGTACAGCCTACAAAAAGATGCTCAAAATATTCAATAGATGGCAAGTCATGCAGAATAGACATTGGCTAGAAATGTCAGTGTATTTTACACTGGAAGCAATCACCTCTTTGGTAGGCCATAAATCTTAACAAATCCACATTAGAGCACTGCGATATTTGGGGTGAAGATATTTTAGAAGATATTTTGAGGCTTGCTTTATCACTTTTGGCCCAAACTTACCAACCTTAACAATTCTATAGTTTTGGAATTAATCCCACAGCCTAATCCACTTAGACTGATACAATTTGTCCTTTGCACGATTGGGGTTGTCTATCAACACATTTTCTTACATTTTTTGCTTTTTGCATGATGGTCAACAGTAGTTCTTTTAAACGTTTAGTGACCCGTTATGTTTGTTTTCTAGACCGAATGCTATTTTAGGAATTCATGTTGTACCATAGTCTCGCTGTATTAAACATTTCCTGTACACAAATAGTGTTTGCCATTCCACAATCGTTCTGAGCAAAGTAAACCCTAATTCAAATCAAATTACCTGAATTGGAACACTTTTAGGGATTACGAGTAGGGTTTTCCAATAGACTCCTTCAAGATAATCCCACTTCGGTTGGTTGGTGGGTAATTTTGACTGTGCTCCATGTGTTACTACTGGAACTACTTTTTGTAAGTAATACTTTCATATTGGTTAACAGGAACATTTCCCATATTGACTTTGTATTATTTTGGCTTGTGATGTAAGATTGTCCATTTGAACCTTAATTTCTTTCTTATATGGGATTTCTCCATTATTCTCATTAATGTTGAGGCCTAAATAACAAAACTTGTAACTACTTCCAAACACTCATTACCTATGTGCCATTTGTATTTAAGATTTTGTTTCTTTTTGCTTGCCGAGAGTATTAAAAGGTTTGATTGAGCTATGTTTATTGTCAGAAGTTTTTTTTGGCATAGTTTTGTAGCGCATCCAATTTCCTTTGCACACCAATTGGTGTTTGATCGATGATAACTAAATCATCTACATATAGCAGCCATGAGATAATAGTTTTCACCTACTTTTGGTGCAAAGGAACGGGTCGCATTGAAAGCAGTACTTAGATTGTGAATGTAGACGTAGAATAGTGTGGAGGCCAGAGTGCAACCTTGTTTTAAACCATGGTATGTTGAAATGACACCAGTTAATAAACCTTCCTGGTTCAGTTTGACTCTAATCAGGGTATTACTATGGAGTTGTTGAATTAGATATGGGAGATCAGGTGGGCATTTTGCAGTTTTTAATTATTTATCCCATAGTGTCATCGGGAGGATAGCTCAGGGGCAACATGCTCGCCTTGGAAGCAAGACGACATGGAGCAACACAGTTTTGAGCCCCGGGTCTACGCTTAGAAACCTGTGGGTATTAAGCGTATTATAAATAACCTATCATATAATTTCATATCATACTAATTCTCTAGAAACTGAGTCAAATGCCTGCTTGAAATCGATAAACACCAAGTATATGTTTTGTTTGGTACTCACAGCCTGATGTTTTATGGCATTTATAGTTAGTAGGTTAACGGTGGTGCCTAAACCTGCTATGAAAGCGTACTGGTAGATGTTGAGATGAAATTCAGCCTTCAACCATCTCGTTAGTTTTGTTAGAATTAGACATTATTTCCTGGTATGTCAAGAAGGTCAATTGGCCGGTAATTAGCTGGAACTTTCCTTTTGCCCTTCTTGAATTGCGGGATAATGATTGATGTTTTCCATGAGTCTGGAATATTACCTGTTATAATGATTTTTTGGAAAATCAAATTCAATATTTGAGACCATTCTTGCAGATTAGATTTCAGTGTCACATTTGATAATCCATCGGGCCCTGGGGCCCTAGCTGATTTCAATTTATTTATTTGCATAAACATATGCTGGTTGAATGACAATGTGCTCAAACTATTGGGCTTAATCATTACTTCTCCGCTTATCACAGTATAGGCGGCAAATAGTGTTGTGTGATGTCCATGTCTCAGCGCCAATAACATTCAGCTCTGTCGACAGGGAAGCCTCATGCGCCGTCTTTTTCATCAGTCTCCATATCTGCAAACTTGACTTGGAGGCAATCACTGCTAGCATACATCCTCCAGCTACTTGGCTTTTCTCTTTATGTTGTCGCAATCACATTTTTAATATTGTGAGGATGTTACTTAACACGAAATTCCTATTGCTTGGACTGGCTAATTTTATGTTTCTGTACTAGGTATCTACTTCTGACTTTCATGTCCTGAACATAGGAATCAAACAAATATTTATGGTACATCTGCACCGGGAGACCCTTTCGCTGGGTCTAAAGAAAGAACTGTATGGTTTCAATATAGGCAGGAGATTGTTTGGGGTCTGTTTTATTAAGGTCATTTTGTAAGACTTTGCTTAACTTGGCTAATTTTAGTGCTGTCCATTTGATTCTGTTCCTCCCTTGTGGCTCTACGGAATGCTTATAGTAATCATCAGTTTGCTTTGATACTGTAATCCATGTGATCTCTAATATGTTATGGTCACTCGCCAATGTCAGGACAATAGCAAAATCAACCACACGGGTGAGAACATGTTCAGAAATAAATCCATAGTTTAGGATTGCCACCGAAGATTCTATCACCCATGTGGGCCGAGGAGGAGAGTCTCTTTGCGATGTTCCATTTAACATGATCAAATTCCTTTCCTTCATTAGGTTTACCCATAGCCTTGCCCCTGTTGATAATTTATTATTTTTTATTCCAAAGCATTTTAAGTTGAGGTCGCCTACAATGATAGTCATGCTGATTTCACTATGTTCGGCAAACAAATTTATACCTAATATAGATTAAGTATGGATATTTGGGAACCCCTCATGTTACCTGTAGGTCGTGATGTTAATTTTGTCAATTGAATGCATGGATGAGGGGATGCCCATGCAGTTAGAGTGCTGTTCAGGTTTATTTATTTTATTTTCATTTTTTGCATTTATAAAGCACACATGCATCCCTGAGGCATTGTGGCTCTGTTACATTAGGCTTATTTGATTATGACATAAACATATGCGCCCGATTGCTGGTGAGGTTTCGAGCAGTAAAAAACAAGACGAGAGGTACAGGGATACATTGATAAAATACAGGGTTACAATGAATGAGCATTACATTTTAGTGATTCTAATGGATCCGAGGTTACAGGCGAGCAAGTTCAATCATGAGTAGTCATGCATTGGGCGGGCTGGTACGCTGGAGTCACTGTGTTGAAGAGTTTGGTTTTCAGTGATTTACAGAAGGCTGTGTGGGATGTTTCATTCCCTAAAGAAGTGGGTAAGGCATTCCAATTTTTGCGCACTAGAAATAGGAAACTCGAGTCTCCAGCTTAAACCGTTTGTAGGAAGGGATGATGAGCTGGTTAGAGTGGTGTGATCTCTTCAGCCTGGCGGATGTGGCTGAAGCTATTTATTCAGAGAGATATGGAGGGGCGTTTGTGAAAGGCACTTGTGAGTGATGGCTAGAGTCTTAAAGAGTATGCACTCTCTGGCTGGGAGCCAGTGAGCATCCTTTCTTGCTTGGGAGATGGGTTCCCTTTTTGAAATGCTTAGTACTGCTCTAAGAGCATTATTCTGAATTATTTGAAGCTTGTTGAGGTTTATGGCTGACACACCCAGAAACAGGACATTGCAATAGTCCAGTCTAGCCCCAATGGTACCTCTGGCTATTGATACGCAGGTTTTAGCAGTTAGGTAGGGTTTGACTACATTGATGATTTTGGCCATGAGCGCCGCCAAGGAGGCAATGGCACTGACTTTGCACGACATGAAGAGGGTAGTGTCAATGTATACCCTGAGGGTTTTGACTGCTGGTGAGACCATGATTGGGGTTTTCTCAATCTTGAAGGACCTACATCGCTTTTAGTTTTGCTGCAGTGAGCAGCCCTGCTGATGGTCTGCCATTGCTACGGTCTATTGCAGGGATGCATGCCATTTCATACCCTGGCCACGTGGGTTTTGATAAGATCGAAGTATTTAAGAGGGTAATGATTTACAAAATTTAGTGGAGGGTTTTCTGATGTCAGATTTAGTAGATGTTTAAATCCCCTTGTGTTCCAGGACGCCATTCTCACTGGTCTTACTGTTTCAACTTCCTGGCATTCATTCTTTTTAGATTTGTTTCGTTAATGGCTTTTGCTAGCCAAGCCCAAGTTGAAGCTCTGGCTGGTCTCTGTGGGGATTCAAAATAGACACTATAGGAAAGTTGCCTTGAATCACCTTTACAATCAATATGCAGCGGATCATATTTGCCATGGTGGAATTGACTCAACTTGTTTGTGGTAACAATTGATTTGGTGTATTCTTTATTAGGTCTAGTTGGAAGCCTGCTTGGTGTAGATTTCAATTTGCATTCCAAATTAGGTCCTTAATAATAAGCGAGGGAACGATTAAATTCACTGTGTCCATATTCTTATTATTCAAAAACGCAATCCGCTTAATGTCACACAACCTAATCAACTGCAATTTTGGTATGGTTTGGAATGCTGCAATAAGGGTTGTTCTATTTGGGAACATGTCTTTCTTATGATGATTTATCATTGTTAGAATCAACATATCTGATTGCTTTAAAATGGTTTTACTCCATTCTCTCTCTTTGATAGAATGCGAAACTTTTCTATAGTCTTGGTTGTTATTTGCTTGATCTATATTTGCTTGAGACATGCTTAGGTGCAGTCTTTTTTCTTCTAGTGTCATGAAGTGAGACTCATCAGAATTGTCCGTTGTTCCAGCCATATGAACTTGAAATACCTGTTTGCTTTCCTGACGGGATCCTGTACCTCCAATCCCTTCAACCGGACTTTTGGGCAGTGGGAAGGATGAGATTGAATAGGTGGATGGATTCATGAGTAACTCTTCTTGGGACATATAATTAGCATTGGTTACTCTTATTATCTTCATGTTTTTGGTCCCAACCTTTAGAGCACAATTAGCATTTGTCTGTTTTTTTGTGTGGCACTATTGGAGTGGTTAAATGCTCTATACATGTTTTGGAATTATTTTTGATTTCACCTTTTCATTGACTTGTGCATTTTTCGTTTTTTTTTAATCTGTGTGTTCTCAGAGACTTTCATTTTTCTCAACCTCCCTTTCTGTGCTCAAAATACCTCATATAACGGTGCCATATGCTTGAATGCTTCACACTAATTCATCTCCCTCATAGGAGACAACCCTACCGAGACTTCATAAACCGATTCTGGAAACGCTGATACTTCACACTCATTCATCTCGCAAACCAAAAAAATCCCTGTGCGATTCTTACTCACATCAACGGGTTCCACCAGCTCCCATGCCTTGTCAGTCTGCATACCCACCACTTTTGATTTCCCGTGTTGAGGCTCTGTTTTTCGCTTATTATTTGGCAAGCTTACTGAATTAATTAGGGCTCATACTTGACTTGTTTTATTGGCCAGCCAATCAATTTTTGCTGAAATTAATTTGGTTAGTATTTCTTGCGATTCCAATTTTCCTCCCAATGTTTCATATAGTTTGGTTAGAGCAATGATGCCATTGTTTATTGCATTTAAAGTTACTTCTTGCGATAACATTATTGGTTGTCTCAGCCCAAAAGAAGGACGAGGGGTGGGCTTAGGAAATGACGTAGTAGTTGATGCAGATGTATTAATCATTTAATTTCTTGAGTAAGGATACAGTATCGGTGAGTGCCTTAAATGTATAGAGTGTACAGATGGCTGCACATCTAATTGTATCTCAAAAATCACTTCTGTTTCATTACATGAGTTTGCATCTTTTTACATTTCCTCACTTATTCTTCGATTGGTTGTACACTGTTGCACTCTGGGAGATGATAGCGTGTCATGATCGACAACCCCTTTATTTGTTATTATTTTTACCACTTGTGAATATAAAAGCAGCCTTTGTGTGTCATCTGCCGAGTGTAACATGGCTGTAATCAACTTTGGCTCACCCTCCTGTATATAGGCTCCTAAATCAGCCCCCATTACTGGAGCTAACAATTAGTTGGGTGTGGATGGATTGACTACTAGCAAGGTTGGTGGCTTATTTCAACCATTTGCTGCACATTGAGTGCCTACGGTCATCAGTTCCTTGTCTGGTATCAGCGTTTTGAACCAGGAAGTAGTTTCGCTTTGGACCTTGGCTGCACACTTGCAGAATCGAATGTTGGCAATTTCACTATCCTCTGTGAACTCACTCTCCTCCCGCATCACGCCCGACAAGTGTTTGCAGAACAAAGTCATCTGATGTTTGTGGTGAGTGATTATGACCTTCTGTGTTTTGATGCAACTCGGTTGTTTGTATCGTATAGGGGTTTTCTGTTGATAACATTTAGCGCTGTGTCAGTAGTGCCTAAAACTAACTTATCAGCATATGCTGTCATTGTAGAAGTTAGCTTGTACATTCTTGAAGACCCTGGGCTCGGCCAGTAACCCGAGCTCGTTCCTGAGTGGGATACCACAAAGGCAATTGCCAGGCTCCAGGTATACAAGCAATTGAGGCTACTCTGTGCTGATGGCAAAGAGGGACAACAAGCTCACGGGAGTAAACTAAGGCAAGGTGCTGGCTATGCATCTAAACAGCTCAACAGCACTCACCTCGCACTCCCACGATGCGCACGCGCGATGCACGCATGCTACCTTTTGGTAGAGCCTGAAGTCAGTAGCTAAGTTTCCACTACAAAGGAACAGTAAGACTTTTAGAGATATATTAATTTATGCTGGCTAAATTAATTGGTGCATTGTAACAGTCTCATACCATATGCTTGCATAGGGAACAGAACAGTCCAGCAGACAAGCAATCCAGGAGTATATCTGTAGCACAATGTATGGTAGAATGAGAAGAGACAGTCAGGGGGCAGCTCAACAGCACTCGCCTCACACTCCCACAATGCTTTTTAAAAGCAGTACTAAATAAATGTGGAGGTAGTATTGGGAAGATAAAATAGCATTCTGCTATTTTTTACTTCTGTTTTATTGTATAAAACACTGGGCTTCATGAAAACAGTGGCGGCCATGGAATGAACGGTGCCGCTAAGGCACCGGCACCATTCATACCGGGCCACCACAATACGAGTTCTGCTGTGGGTGCCACTCTGCATGCCTGGTCAGACCAGACGTGCAGAGCAGCACCCGTGAGCAGAACAGGATGGTAGCAACGGTACCATTATGAACGGTAACGCTGCTACTTTCCTCCCCATTGCCATTGAGCCCTATGGGGGCTCAAATGGGAATGGGGACTTACCGGTGCCGGGTCCCGCGCAAGGGGAATTACCGGGCCCACAAAGGTCGGAATGGCCTGGTAATTCCCCTTTCGCAGGACCCGGACCCGAACCCAAGTTTGGGGGTAGCCATGCCCTTGTTAAGGGCATGGCTACCTCCAAACTCGTAATGAGGCCCACTGTATATTTCAATATGTACAAGTGTTCCCTATAAGTATGAGGTTACATAAATGGTTCCATGTACATTATTTTGAGTGTGAGAGAGTGTAGAAGCTCATGACTGTTTACATAAGTAACAAGTAAACAGTAGTTTGTATATACAAAAACATATAGTGCAATAAAAATACAAAATCAAAATATCTTAGTGAAAAGGTTAGTTTGTTAAATGTATAAATATGTTTTATGTGCAATGTGGAGTTTTAAGAAAAGTCAGACAATCTATTCATTAAAGTGATATTGATATTTTATTTCTATTGCGCTCATACACAAGTGTTTCAGAGCACGACAAGGTAAGGGATGGGGAACAAGGGAGAACAAAACAACAATCTTACTAGGCCCAGTGACATTGAGAACACGCAAGTGCATGGGAGGGGAAAAGTGCATGGAAGGGGGGAGAATGGAGAGTGTGGAGTAAGGAAAGATAAATAATAATCAATTAATAAATAATAAAGGCAACAAACAATGGTAATGCAGCCAGCAAGTGGCAAGTGCTGGGTTTAAGGCAGCAGACAGTGTAAGTTTGATAGGTGCGGGAAATAAAGGGGGGGACTGTATGGGTGAGGTATTTGCTGAGGGATAGCTCAAGGTATTTTGGACCCAGGCCTCAGAAAGCTTTGTGGACAATGCAGAGGGTTTTGAATTTAATCCTTGCATCCACTGGGAGCCAATGGAGAGATTTCGGAGCTGGAGAGATGCGATCCCAGGGCTTGAGGCCAAAGACAAGTCTTGCAGTCCTGTTCTGGATTAGTTGCAGCGGGGGGAGAGTACAGACAGGTACATTTAGAAAGAGGCTGTTGCAATAGTCCAACCTAGAGAGAACCAGAGCTTGGGAGACAGTGTGTTTCTGAGGGAAGGAGAGGAAAGGCAGAGTACCTTTGAGGAGGTGCAGTAGGAAGTTTGACTTTTTAGAGACATCAGAGATGTGGGCGGAGAAAGAAAGTGTGGAATCAAAGATGACCCAGAGGTGTATGTTCTTTCATTGTGTATGGTACGTTTAAGATAATTTAGATTAGCTTCTAAGGTGTGCAGGAGGCCAGAAAAAGATGCACACCAAATTATGAAAGAAGTTATGAAATGGCAATGTAGATATAATTTAGAATACATTTTTATATAATAAAAACGGTATTCCACACTGTATAGCAGTATCAGTGCTAACAGATGTTTATATTATAATGTGTAGTTATAAGTTTAAAAAAAATATGATGTGTATAATATGAAATGTCATTATGAAATTCTCATGTGTCTAGGTGGCCAAACAAAGGATGCACACAGATGTTATAAGACTTTAGCTGTGGTTCCTCAGGAGAGATTCCTTGTTACTGTTTTCTTGATCTTGATTGATATTAAGGTTTTGAGTTTCATTTACTTTTTAAGGTGTATTACAATATTTCTCGGTAAATCTTTTAATAGTCTTGAATGTGTCTCCCACAACAAGGTACGATTGCCTTGATGCATTCGCGATCCGAGATGGCCATCTCGGATCGCTGTGGGGAAACACGTGTTGGGAGATTATTCACCTAATGATAACATGGAACTGTATATATGTGTATGAATCCAATACATGAAAATATATACTGAAAGTATGCGATAAGGACAGTGTAAAAATCTAAATGTATGAATTAAATACATGAAGAAACCAGATACACACAAAATAAACAAATCAAATCATATTGAAAAATTGATTGTATTCTTTTCTGGGGATCGCACGCTACAAGAGTACCAACTACAATATCTACAAACTATAGGACCATTAGTGCGTGGTATAAATGGCCTTTACCATTAATAATAAGTACATTTTTTTGTTCGGAGATTATATATAGAAGCAAGAGGCAAGCACGTATAAAGGTATTTGGTAAGACTTTGGATGAATATATATCTGTAATGTATCTTTGCACATACAAAGAATTGTTTATTTTTTTTAAATAATATTAGTCATAGCTGTGGTTACGGTATTAGACAATGACTAGGGAATTTGTTTTGCGTGGATAAGGTGGCCCACTACGGGAGTGCTTATTCGTGGCTAAACGCCTCTGTTAACCGTGGCTACAGACAACAATTGGGAATTTTGAGTACTGAAACTGCATAAAATAAATTACAATAGATATTGTAATATATTATTGCAGTCTGTGTTATAAGGAAGGCATGGTATCAAGATAAGACTGACACAAGTGTTCACAGTCAAAGGGTGTTTATTAAATGACACACATGGGTGAGCTAAAGGCCTAATCTAAACCTAAAACTATTATGGGAGCAAGCTTTGACTATCAAATAATAATAATACGGTCCAAGTGGAGTCTAGTCAAATAAAAAGGTCCGATATTAAAAAACCTATGCCAATCATCACCGGTATGCTACAAAATAGTGTGGGATAATGTTCACAAAATGATATGTCAGGATGTTACGGCTGGGGTCTACGTTCACCACGTGTTCACCAGGGGACAAGGTGGGACTCTGGAGCACAGCACACTTCTGGGCCTCTCTGGCACAAGTTTACAGTTCCTTTAGATATCAGGACCTTCTGTGGTCAAGTCTCTTGCTACCCAAAGTCTCTTGCCTCAGAAGGCCTGATGCACCAAAACAACAAACAAAAAGTTCTGTCCGTTCACATAGCCATTCTAACACAGTTCATGATTCTAACATCTCAACAGAAAACCAGGGTTCCCTTCCCCAAGCTTCCTTTCAGCATCCCTCTGTTGGGTCCACACTTTCCTCCATTCACAATATTCACAATCTTACCAGATAGCAGGGGTTTCCTTCCCCTAGATTTCTCTCAGCATCCCTCTGTCGGGTTCACACTTCCCACAGTTCACAATACAGTTTCTTTAGACCCCTTAGGTTCTTCCCTTTACCCAAGTCAGGGTCTCAGCCCTAGTCAGGCGACACCCAATTCTTGTTAACTTTCACTTGGCTTACCCAATGCACTTTGCGTTCCTACAAGTGTCAAAGACTTTTGATTGTAGGAGTGCTTTTGCTTTACCCTCATATGACCCCATTGACACCTCATGTTGGCCTTCCCCAAGGCCTCTCGGTTCTTGTGGTTTCAAAACAGGTCCTGAACAGTCTTTTGAATGACCACCCACATGCCATCGAACTCCTCTGCACCTGGACCTTAACTGGGTTTTCTTTAAAGTTCATAAACACAAGTCCTTTGTTCAAATATTGCCGCTTGCAACCTTGGGCCCAGCACATTTCGGATTCATATCAATTTCCTCTGACTCACCGGCTGTGCTGAACTTGCTGGACTCTGTCGTCTCGGCCCTGTCTACCCTTAACACTGTCACACCACACACCAGCTGGACTTCCAGGTCTTATGATTCTCCTTTCAACTGTTTCACAGGGCTGAGATGAAAAGGGCAAGGGCAATTACCTCCTTGTCGTCCTTTCAGGTTTTGCTGCCTTTCTTCTTCCCTTTAACTGCTGGTACGGAAGAGCTGCTCTCTCGTGTGTTCGGCCTTGCTCCCAGTATGCTCCTATGCTCTGCTTGTTATCCATGTGAGAAGGGAGAGGACAGTCATGTGTTTGTTATTATCATCAATTGCCTGACTCTTGTGTTGGGACATGCCAGGTAAATGGCTTGGTTGTTAGTCCATTGTTTGTCACAGTGTGGGAAAGTGTTTGTGTTGGAAAAGAGGTGGGTAGAGTTCCTAAGTAGCCCACGGGTTAGGATGGGGAAAAAGGCTATAAGGAAGGGGGTACCATGTCTCACCATTTGTAGTCCCACTTCAACTCACTGAAGAGCCCTCACCCAGGTGATCCTCCCCCACTGGTCCACCACCAGTAAGTGGATCCAATAGCGATGGCTGTGCACTGGCCACCTGGATGACAGATCTCAGGGGACTAGCGGGTGAGACACCTTCAGGTTTCTCACATACCCTTCCTACATGCAATGTAGCTGCATCTGCTGCACAAGGAAACCTGGAAGCAAAATCTACATTCCCCTGGTATTTACCTTTTTGGTGTTCCACCATGAAGCAGAAGGGTTGCAGGTCTAAACCATTGCATGACACAAGCGTTGGAATCTTTGTGTTGGCTAATCCAAACTAGAGGAGAATGGTCTGTCTGTGATTAATGTGAACTTTCTTCCTAAGAGATAGTATCTAAGGTGGAGGATGGCCCACTTGATGGCCAGGGCTTCTAATATTATACCACAAAGTAATTTGTTTCACTTGGAAAAAGCTTGTAACTTGCAAATAAAATGGGATGTTCTAATCCATTGAAAAGCTGAGATAGGACTGCTCCTTACCCTGTAAGAGAGGCGTCTGTTTGCAATATGAAATCTTTAGAGAAATCTACTACCTTTAGGATTGGGTTCTAGCACAGAGTTTGCTTTAAAGTGTTATAACATATAACATCCTCGTCATTCGATTGAAGTTTCTGGGGTTTGGCATTCTTGAGTTTATCGGTCAGCCTAGCTGTTTTGTCCAAAACATTTTGGATACACCTTTGGTAATATCCTATTAACCCTAGAAAGGCTCTAAGATCTCTCTTAGTTTTTGGTGTGGGTGTATCTAGGTTGGCGTTGACTTTCTCATGTTGATGCTGTACTTTCCTTTTCCCTACAAAAAACCGAAGATATTTTAAGGCTGATTGTGCCAGTCTGCATTTAGATGGATTAGCAGTTAGGCGGCCTCTCTAAAACTCTCATAATCGTGTGAGGATGGAAAAGATAGTCTTCCCAGGTTTTACTATAAATGACGATATCGTCAATATAAGCACCACAGAAATCAGAATAAGGATGCAGGATATTATCCATTAGGCATTGGAAAGGGGCTGGTAAGCTGAAAGAAAGGACTTTGAATTGAAACAATCCTAGGGGCGTTAAAAACGGTGTGAAGTGGGAGAATGGAAGAACAGGCTCCCGTCCTTCACCTCTCGCGCTTGGCCTAGAGGGTCACGGCCCAGACACCCGCCGCGAGAAGAGTTTGTCCATTTACCAGACGACCAGGTACCCTGGTACAGGAACATACGGATGTGTCCACCTGCCTGCCCAACAGCCCGCACTGGCCATGCCGACCCCTGCGGCTCGGATCAGCTAGACTAAAAACCACACGTCGTTAGAGATGCCATGACGACCTAGACAACGGGAAGCACATCTGTACAAGTATACACACTTAACATTTCCGCACCAATCTACACGAAGAACATACTCAGTGCTCTGACGTAGGCGACAGGCATATTCACGGACGTGCATCTTTATTATTTTTACATAGGCTTTCAGAATGCAGAAACGCAAGATGCATCATGAACTCATCTATAACGCTTGCTCACGCTTCCCTTGAAACCCGTTACCACCATGAGAGGTATAATGGAAACACGATACTGGTCATGGAAATGTATGCTACTATAATCTAAAGCACCTATGAACCAAACAGACTACTTAAGCACCAGGCCCGAGTAGGCCGCAAACAAGAGCTCCCGTGGACGTTAACAAGCAAGAGTCAGGTTGCTGATCCTGCAGAAAGAACCCGATGGAGCAACCAGCCAAGGTCGCAATGTTGCAAGCCACATCCAAGAACAAATCATCAAAGGCACGATGTTGCAACCTCGCACTCCGCGTACCAACGTTAAAGTCATATCTACAAATTAAATCAGACACACAGTGGAAAAGCAATATTAATTGTGCAGAATTCTGCCTCAAACACGGTCCCGCCTCACGTGACCAAGCCGAATCTGACGAGATGCCAAAACCCAGGAGAGAAAAGGCGTCTGGGTCCCTCACTACGAGACACAGGCCCAGACACTTGAAAGGCTCAATGGACACCTGCTACAGTGGGAGCGGTCAGCCTTCCACCTATGAATAAATCCTCACATTGTCTGCACGTACCCATATTGAAACATTGTTGCAAACACAGGTACACCGAGAGCTGGGAACAACGGTGGTCCCAGGCTGGGGAGCTCACGGATGCACCAATCAGAACATGGGGCTCTTATCTCAGACGTCAGTAACATTAGCCAATCCTCAGGAGCCTTCATGTAACAATTCTTATGTATCCAATTATAGGGACAACCCAGATATACCACCTGACTACACCTTGTCCACTAATATCATTCTCTATATGTGTACTATACTAACCCTACCACTCGAGCAACCAATTAAGAGTGGCGATAGGTTTTTTGTTAACTTTCTGAAGTGACGCAAGTAGCGCGTCATAATGCAGTAAAAAGGGCCTGCGAGCCCCACGATTATGTGTGTGTCAGGACGGACGCGTACGCTCCTTGACCCATCCCTGCCGTTTTGTGTAAATAAACAGCAGAGTCACCTTGCTCCTTGTGTGCGTCTCATACTCTATCTCATCTTATCTGGGATACACACGGGAGGAGTTGGGGCCTCCCTGCCTGGAGGTCTGCGGACGGCCCGGCCGACCCCGGCAGAATTTCCCCCCGACAAGTTGGAGGCACTGCTGAGATCTGTTTAAGATCGACTTTTATTTTTACTTTTTCCAGGCACTCCCGTTGCGAGGAGGCCCGGCGGCGTGGCCCCCTCTGCCGTTGCCCCCTTCTGAGGACTACAGGACCATCGCGGAGCTGCGAGACGACCGGACAGCGCAATCCGGATATTGGCCCTCGGGAGCCGGTTGAGAAGTATCCCGCCCGCGGTCGGCGAGTGTCCAGACGTGGTCCAGACGAGGGGAGGTGGCGAGCCGCTTGGAGGGGTGCACGCAGTCGAGCGGCCCTGCATCGAGAGAACTTGGTGAGTATGACACACACAACGAGCAATGCGAAATTGTGAGGGAGGGGGAGGAAGTAAATAAGGGAGGTATTGTAGAGATGTGCGGCGAAGGTTTAACTGAGTGTTGCTAATGGAATGAATGGTAGGAAAACGAGTGCGAGAACAGTCGGCTAACGTTACGCGAAAGAGGGGGGCGGGGCACGAAAACATCACGTGCAGCAGCTCGTAACAGTCAGCTAACGTTACGCGAAAGAGGGGGGCGGGGAACGAAAACATCACGTGCAGCCGCTCGTAAGACCCTGATGGTCTAAATTGCGACTAAGTGTGAGGGTGGGTGTGTGTGGTTTCCTACGATTTGGCATTTATTGATCAATGAGTAGATGAGGTTTCCTATTGGTCGAGCAAGAAACTCGATAGGTAGATGAGGTTTCCTATTGTTCGAGCAAGAAACTCGATAGGTAGATGACGTTTCCCTGTAGGGGGTAGCTAGTTGCATAGTTGCCAAATACGGAAGATAATTGGCTGGTTAAGCCCTCCTGTTGAGGGGCGTATCACACGCGAGGCGACGCAGCGTGTGCAGTCCAATTATATTATTGATGAGATTACCTTGTTCCAGGAGAGACAGGAAGACAGCTGTAGGGTTAGCGGGGATAAATTGCAAGTGTATTTTGAAACTAATAATGAGACTGTACTAGTAGCGTAGAGACATCGGTGACGTCACCAGTAGGGATTTAATAGGATATCGCTAGCACAAGGAATTTTGGGTTTGAGAGTGGTGGGGAAGAGGAGCATGATAAAGGAGCTGGTACGGAGATAAACTATAAACCAGTGGATCGAAAAAAAAAAGGGGGAAAGGGGCGTGGCTGCGCACGGAGAACGCCGGCCACGGCAAGTGTAAACGGGGGAGGAGAACGGAGAAACAGGACGACTGTATAAGATCATCGTAAGGGGTACGCAGCCGCAGGGGGCTGCGTGCGCTTCGGCCGCAGGGGGCCGTAGGGGAAGGAATATAATATAACATCATATTTATTATTATTGCATAATTTGTCAAAAGGAGTGTCGAAAGTCCCCACACTTGCGGGGCGAGGTAAGCAATACAAGGTTGTATATCGTAAACTGCTAGTAAGGGGAAGGGTAACAAGGGGAGTGAATTTATGTCATACGGGAGAGGGTCGGGAGGGTGGGGGAACACCCTCACTACCCCACTACAGCACATATGCACCACACTGCCACCACATAGGGAGAAGTTAATTAAGTACAGCATAGAGTGGACCCAGGGGACAGATAACAAAATGTTAACACCATGGCCGCCTAATGGTAGTTTCGATCCATATGCCCAACATTCACTACTGAACCATCTGCACAATACATACAAGGGGAAGAAGTTGGCAAACCATGTGGAGGTGTTTAACTTATGGAGGATGTTCCAGGGGTCTCGACCAGGACCAAATGGAATGTTCACTATGGGGGAAACACCGGAAGAAAAGGAGATTAAGAAAGAAGGAACGGGTGGGGAAAAGGAGTGCGAAAGCACAAAGAATACGGGGAACGAAAGACAGGGAGGAGAAATGATTGATAAATCAGACGACATAAAAAAGGAACCGAGCAATGGGATACCCATAACACCGGGAGTGAAAACAGAGGGAGGAGGGTTGTACCCTTTAAGAGAATTAGGAGAAATAGCAGGACAGTTAAGGGCGGCTGAAGGATACTCAAACCCGGCATACAGCCCTCCACCATATGTGGCTCATGGGAAGATACCAATGGGGGACAGGAGGATTAGAGAAGAGCAGACTGTAGAGATAGGAAACGATGAGTGGATAGCTGCACAGATATTGTTGAAATTACGAGGCTCACTAACTGGAGAAGAAAGGGAGGCGGTAAGGAGAACAAACGAGGATAGTGCCAGAGAGAGTGAAATGAGGGGAGAGGAGCTACTACGGCAGAAGGAAGAGATTTTGGAGGAAAGATTAGCAGAACTAAGGGATGAGCAGAATGAACTGATCAAACAACTTGAGCGGGAGGAAAGAGAGAGAGTGAGGAAAAGGAAAGAAGGTAAGGACGAATTGGAAAAATTAAGGGAACGAAGTGAGGAACAAAAGAGAGAAGCTGAAAGGGTAAAAGGAGCAGCAGATAGGGTATCAAGAGTAGTGCTGAGAGAGAAGAAGAAGGAAGAAGAAGAAAAGGAAAAAGAAATGGAAATATGGAGGAGGAGGATAATATCAGAGGCAACTAAGAAATATGAAGAGGGGAAGGTAATAGAGAGTATAGTAGAAAGAGAAAGGGTGAAATGGGAAAGGAAGAAAGAGGATGAAAGGATATTGGAACAGATGAGCAACGAAGTAATGGAGGAGTTGAAAAGGAAAAGGGAGGAAAATAGTAGGGAAATGGAGGAGAGGAGTGAAGGAGGAAGAGAAGAGAGGGGTTGGGAGAGTGAAAGATGGGGAGATGTATATAAAAGTAGAGAGGTAGCAACAACATCAGCACAAAGGGGAACAGTTGGTAACAACGGAAAGGGAGAAAGAGACCTAATAGACTTAAAAACAGTAACAATAAAAGGAAAAAAGGCAGAGTGGGGGGTGCCATTTATGAATGATTTTTGCAGTGAGGAGGAAGGAGGAGTGGAGAAGGATGGAAGGAAGAGTGAAAGGGAAAGCTTAGATAAACTATACCTTACTAGAACAAACATAGATTCGCCCTGGATGAGTAGAAGATGGGAGGAGCTGGAGAGAAGTAAGGAGGAAGTGAAAAGAATAGGGGAAACACAAACCAATGAAACCACGCCACCCACATCACCATCGCACCCTCCCACGTCACGCCCTACATGTTCAACTACCGCGCGCTCTCTGCACAGAATAAAGCTCGCGCCCTTCATGAATGAATTTACACCTTATGCATGTCGGCTTAGGGACCTCCCTAGTCGCAGGCAAGATAGACAAATAAACATACCCATATTGAACACAGGAAATGATGAAAAAAGGGGAAAGGAAGAAGAGGGAGGTAGTAGCAGAGGTAGTAAGGAAGAATTTGAAGTAGTAAAAGAAATGGGGGAAGAGGAGGGGTGTGAAGACTCAACATTATGGAGCGTAAAGGGTGACACAAGACAGAATTTAATGCCACTGCTGGAGAGAGGAGGGGTTAGACCACAGTATGTACCTTGGAAACATACGGATAAGGAAAATATAAAATGTAGGCTCCCATCACTAAGTGGAGGTGCGGGTAAGTGGATATATGAAATGGAAAAATACACCGCAGGACAGAAACTAGCAGTAGGAGATGTGAAGGGCCTGTTAATATCAATATTAGGGGATAGAGCGGATGACATTTGGAAAAGAGCGGGATTCCATGGGGTAACAATAACGAACACATCGCATGATGGGGCACCATTTGCAAACTGCAGACATGCGCTATGGCAGGCACTGAGAGTGCAGTACCCAGACACATCAGACATAGGAGCCATTACTTCCCGTAAAATGGGTGAAAATGAGGATCCTGTTGATTATATCCAGGATGTTCAAGAGAAGTGGCGCATGGAAACTAGAGAACAATGGGACAAAACACCAGCCATATTTTATCATATACTAGTACAAGGGCTCCCAGAAGGAGTTCAAAAACAACTAAAGAAAGTAGTGGGGATGGAAGCAAAACCATGGCCAGAAATACAACTGACTATAGTACATCACTGCAGAACATGGCAAGGAAAAATGAAACAAAAGGAAGAGGATAGGAAAACAGAAGAGGCCAAATTAGTACAGAAAAAACTTACTAAATACACAATGGAAGGGGCACTAATAACTACGCCCACACCAATGGCCCAAAGCCCAACGCAAGTAGTGGCTGCACAAGATCCCGCACAAATAACGCCTCCACAAGGTGTAATACAGCAAGTGCCGCCTCTGCAATTACACGCACCAAACATGGGAGGAGGGTACCCAATGCAAGGAACTGGGTATTATAGTTATAACAGAGGGAGAGGAGGGTTTATGAGGGGGAGAGGATATGGATATAATACCCAACAACAGGCTGGGGGACTAAGAAATAACTACCCCACAGGGCAACCCGTATACCAGGACAACACAGGGAGCTTCCCATGGCAAAACAGGGAACCACCCGTGTGTTGGAGCTGCGGACTATTAGGACACATGTCACGTACATGTAGGGTCAGGCCAGGAACACCAGCATGGAATGAACAAGCACAACCTAGGACATTACAAGAACAGCAGGGCATACAACAACAGCAGACGTCACAAAAAGGGAGTGACCTACAACAACAAACAACACAACAGCCACAAACCTATTCACTGCCACAACAACAAATAACACAGTACCTGCCACCGCCACAACAACAAGTAGCGTTAATACAACCACCACCCCAAAATGAACGAACACAATTGGGTGGGGTGACGGTGTTGGGACACAACCCTTACACAGGGAATGGCCAATCATTGTACCCCCAATAGGCCAGCCCACAGACGGCCTTGGTGTGTCCCATCCTGTCAGTAACACCTAATAGTGCGGAGGAACCACGCATAGAGGTAACGATAGGTGACAAAAAATTATCATTTCTTGTTGACACCGGGGCAACCCGGTCTTGCATAAGGGAAGGTAAATTTAAGATGTCAGGCGAAGCCATGAACACCCAAGGATTTTCTGGGGCTAAAGGGTTGGTTCCATTTACTGATAATGTTCCCTTATCTATTGGAGATTATGATCTGTCAGTTCCACTCTTGTATTATAGTGCCTCACCAGTAAATATACTGGGGAGGGACATAATGAACAGGTTGAACATGACGATCTCCTTTACAGAGGATGGCATAATTTGCTCTACTCCAGGGATTAACATGCTCGCAGCACGACAGATTTTGCAAGCATACTGTGGACAGACAGCGATTAGGGCGGAGCCAGTAGATGGCGAGATATTCCAATATGGCACTGACATGGCATTTGCATGGATGCCAGGGATAGAAGGGAAAATATGGAGGAGACCAGCAGCCTATCTATTCCGACCAGAAACACCAGTTAGTGAACTAGAAGGGAAGGTGTTTGTAGTGGACATTGAGAGCATTATTGCAACAGCTGATTATGTTGCTGTGCACGCCCAAGATAAAGAAGGGAGAGCATGGAGGGCGGTGATAGCACTAGCAGAAGGATGTAGGCTGACCCAGGTGTCAGATGAAGAGCTGTTCTCAGAAGAAAAGGAAGAAAATGAAATGGTGTTCATGATGAGTGTAGAAATGTGGCTAAGAGTGGCTCACAAACAAGTAGCACAGAAAATTGCAATGGCACTTGAGGCACCCGCAGGCACCCCAGTCCCATTTTTTAAGGAGGATATGTCAAAGGTGCCCAAATCATTATGGACTATTAGCCCTTATGACGTGGGATGCATAAAAAGCATAGGGGGTGTAAGGATAAAATTGAAAAAAGGTGCCATACTACCAAGAGTTAAACAGTACCCATTGTCAAAAGAGGCAGATGAGGGCATATATGAAACCATAACGGCCCTTATAAACAATGGCATATTGGTCCCCTCAGAATCACCATGTAACACAGCTGTGTACCCGGTGCGCAAGGCTAAAGGGGGGTCTTGGCGCTTCATACAGGACCTCAGACCCTTGAACAACATAGTAGAAGCAGAGTATCCAGTAACAGCAAACCCGGCCACAATATTGTGTGGCATTCCAGCAGAAGCATCACGATTTACAGTGATTGACCTTAAAAATGCTTTCTTCTCAATACCATTACACCCAGACTCACAAGATTTGACAAGCTTCACTTACCGAAATACAAAGTGGAAACATACCAGATTACCACAGGGGTATTGTGAATCACCCTCAATTTTCAATAGAGTAATACAGATGGATTTGGGTAACGTTGAGGTGGAAAGCACAGTGTTACAGTATGTGGATGACATAATAATTTGCAGTGCAAACGAAAGTAAATGTAGAGAGGACTCCTTAAAAATGTTGACGATACTGGCAGAAAAGGGGTACAAGGTAGACATGGAAAAGATACAATACTGTCAGGAACAGGTACTTTACATTGGTCAACTGATATCCCAACATGGAAGAAGGATTGCACCACAAAGAGCACAGGCCATCTCAAGCACTCCCGTGCCACAGACTGTGAGAGAACTGCAGCAATTTCTGGGGCTGTGCAACTACTGTAGAGCATGGGTATTTGATTACAGCTCATACATAGGACCCCTGCTTGAGGGTTTGAAGGAAGCAAATAAAGGGGAGAAAAAGTTGGGATGGACTATGGAAATGAGGGAGGCATTTGACGAATTAAAAGACGCGATATCAACTGCTCCAGTACTTGCATCCCCAGACTATGAGCGGCGCTTCTTTATATTTTCACATTGCGACTCAGCAGTGATGAAAGCAGTATTGGCCCAAAAAACTAGCATGGGCTATAAACCAGTAGCATTTTACAGCGGTCACTTAGACCCTATAATGTTAGGCCACTTCTCTTGTGAACAAGGTCTTGCTGCAGCTGCTTTTGCAGTAGAAAAAGCGTCAGCAATAACTATGGGGTGTCCAACTACACTATTTGTGGAACATGCACTATTTGCGATATTGAATAAACCTAAGTCCACATTAACGACACAGAGGGCATCAGGTTATGAGATTATTTTGTCTAAAGCTGAACTGGCAATTGTTAGATGTAGCACGGTTAACCCTGCAAGGTTCCTAGCAGAAGTAATTGAAGAGGGAGATTACGCCCACGACTGCACCCAAGTAACTGAAATATACTCATGTACTAGGAAAGTTGAAGAAAACGCACTAGAGGGAGGTGAGCTTTTGTTTATTGATGGGTCATCAACTATTGATCAAGGAGATGGGATACGAAGGACTGGGGCAGCAGTAGTAAAAATGATGGAGGCGCCGGTGTGTGTGGCTATGAAGTGTGTACAATTACCACAGCATTACTCTGCTCAAGCGGCGGAACTCGTTGCACTAATATTGGCATTAAAGGAAAGTTTTAATAAAAGAGTAACTATATATTCCGACAGTGCATATGTTACATCCACTGTCCACTCAGGGCTATCAAAATGGAGAAGGAGAGGGTTTAGGAGAGCTGATGGCACTCCAGTACAACATGCCCTCTTGTTGGCTGAACTAATTGAAGTAATAAACGACCCCCAAGAACTAGCCCTAGTAAAATGCACCGCACACACCAATGGAGAAGACTACGTTTCAAAAGGAAATGCAGCAGCAGACGCACATGCGAAATATGCTGCATATTTTGGTGAGATATGGAACCCCACAGACTCACAGAGAGGGAGAGGGAGGGGAATAGCGAGGGAGATGTTAATAAGAGAAGGGTACACCCATCTCCCAGCCACACAGATTATGGAGCTACAAGCAGCAGCACCAATGGCCGAAAAGGAAATATGGGTAAAAAGAGGATGTACAATGTCACCAACCGACGCACTATGGCGCCAGAGTGGTACTGGGAAAGTTGTAATGCCATTGGCACTTTTAAATACCGCCCTGAGTCAATTACATCACCCAGCCCATACAGGCAAGGAAATAATTGCAGCACGAATTAGAGATGATTGGTTCTGTCCCGAGTTGAATTCTCATGTTTCAAATTTTATCAGCAATTGTCTCACATGCCAACAGTTTACGGCCGGTCATACCCTAAAAGTGATAAGAGGTACCATACCCCGGCCAGAAGGACCCTTTCGGCACCTCCACATTGACTATGTTGATATGATCAACATATGTCAAGGTAATAGATACATGATTGTAGTAGTATGTCCATTTTCTAGGTGGATTGAAGCAGGGCCCTGTTCACACCCTGATGCGTTTAGAGCAGCCAAATTCATAGTAAGGGAGGTCTTCCCCAGGTGGGGAGTGTGCGAAGTATTAAGATCAGATAATGGCCCACATTTCGCAAACGAAATGTTCCAACATATCACAGCCCTGCTGAGCATAAAGCACAAATTTGCATGTGCATATCACCCACAGGCTAATGGCGTATGTGAACGCCTAAATGGCTTATTGAAGGAGGCAATTGCTAAAATACAACAAACAACAAAGAAAAGTTGGTTGTATTGCCTTCCGTTAGCATTGTTTGAACTTAGAAACAGGCCAGGGTCCGACCACCACCTCACCCCTCACGAAGTGGTTACTGGACGTCAAATGCGCCTTCCCCTAACACCAACGTCAAGGGCATTCACCGATAACGAAAGTTCAGCGAATGTGTTAGGAGATGAAATGTATCAATATGTGTCTTCTTTGATTACTAGTGTCGTGTTTGTGTCTCAACAGCTCGAGCGCACACGGGGCGGGTCTACCAGCAATCAAGAAAAAGACGAAAGTACGGAATTGGGAAAGGAGAACTCGTGCAAACTTGCCAAAGGTGACCACGTACTACTTCGCAATTTCAATAGAAGGTGGCACGAGAAGAGGTTCACTGGCCCCCATCTGGTAGAGGACGTATCAACAAGAGCAGTAAAACTAAAGGATAAGCGTGCCTGGAACCACCTACATGACGTAAAGATTTACAAACTGCAGACCCGCCCCAGCGCCAACGACAGGTCCATTGGAAGAACAGCAACAACATCGCCGACAGCGGAAGAAAGTTCCACCACAGACAACGACCCAATTGTTCCCTCGGAGACAATAACTGACGAAGAAGGGGGTGACCCCCATACTGCCCACCCCATGATCACTCGCTCAAAGAGTAAAAATACTTCCGCCATCTGAGCGCAAACCCCCCCCCCATTGACTGCTAAGTACAGTTGTAACTAAAATTGAAGGACATTGCTTGCACCAATACACATGTAAACACGTGAATGTTCTCTTTTTCTCTCGCACATACAGGAACTGCGTAATATTGTATTGTTAAGAAAGCTAATTAACAAGTTCAGTGTGCAGGTGTAGATGGTGCTGCCAGACGATAACTACCCAGAAGAATTGTCACACCAATTTGTATACGAAATAAAGAGGCCAACATACTTAAAAAGGAGAAGGGTACGTGTATACTACACAGCCTTCCTCCTGGCCATAGAATATTACATGCCCCACCTCCGCCCATACTTGCCGGTCCTAAGAGACCCATCACTTAGAGTAGCGTGGGAGCAGCTCTTCGCCTGGGCACTGAATGACCACTTGATAGGGAGAGCTTAAAGGAAACAAAACTAACATTTAATAACGAGCACTTTTGAGAATTTTTAGGCGGGCAACTGTAACGTCGCAAGAATAAGCTGCCAGGACCGCAGCAAGGTAAGAGCAAAATGCCGGTGAAATTAGCATATGTAATAAAAATAATAGGGATTTTTATGATCACCGGATTCTTGGCTGCCTCTGTCTGGCAGTACAGCTATGCTATTGATTTTATTGCTGCACCCAAACTTAATATACCCCCGTCCCCTGCTGCAACAGGTGTTACGTCAGGTGGTAATCGTAATTTTGCACCCAAGCAAAATAGAGTTAAACGCAGCACGTACTCAGACAATAAAGGTATTGATATTTATGTACAAGATTCAGCACACGTCACAAACAACATATGGTACCAACACATGACCCGCATTGGTAAGCAGACAACTGAGGATAGCTGTTACGTTTGCTCATTAATACCATACGCCATGAGCGCTTCACGAACATTTGTTGCCACAGAAATAGATGAAAAAACAGCACAGTGCATAATATATTTGGCCCTGTTCCAAACGAAAGGAAGATTTCAAGGAACAGTAGTGCACATGACATGGAAAACACGAGATTCATACCCATATGAAAACAACTTCCTCAAGACCTATCTGAGTTATCACAAGACCAGTTTACATGCTGAAGCATTCAGGTACATAACGAGTGGCCTTGCAAAAGGAGAAACAAAGAAGGTAACACTGCAGTATCTACCATGTGATTGGTACGCAACTGAAGTTCCGGGTAAACAAGGATGCTGGGAGAGGCCGCTACTGACGATAACAGGAAAGGTGTTCCTGGCCAACAGCTGGGAGATAGGAGTGATTGGCAGCAACATGGTAACAAAAGAAACTATCTCAACTATCGAGACACACAATCATCGATGTTGGACGACGTGGATCAAGTATGTACCAATGCTCACGTGGGTAGAAGAAGATGAAGACCCGATAACTATACTACCATTGACTGCGCCTAAAGTATGCTACCAGCATAAAGGAGAGGTGGACGTAGGATATAACACCAATTGTGCAAGCGTGATGGAGTTGCCTGAGGGGGGAGCGGGAACCGCAGTAATAATGGACCATTATTGGGCCTGTGGAGAAAAGGCATATCATACACTGCCTCCCCTGTGGAATGGTGTGTGCACAATGGTACACGTCAATGTACCATCACTAGTGGTACCTAAGAAGCATGTCGATGTGGCGAAATTTCCTAAAATGGATGAAGGGGATAAGAGAAGAAAGAGATCTGCACCACTTCAGAAGGAGCAAGGAAACAGGACCAACAGCAATGATACTGTCCTAAACAGGAGAAAAAGACAAGGAGAGCCATTGACAGGAAATTACCTGTGGGGAAGGTCGGAAACGGAACTAACATCAATACCGCCAGAACACAGACTATTCAGCAGAGCAGCAATGTTCTTCTCCTCAATAATACATCCGGGACTGCAGGCATACGCAAACGCAAAATGGCTCCAAATAACAAGGTGGGAACTAATGATGACCATCAATTCAACAGTAAATGGGTTCAACGCAATTAAAGAGGAGCTGCGAGCTGTAAGGATGGTAGCACTCCAGAACAGATATGTATTGGACCTTCTCACAGCAATGGAAGGAGGAGTTTGTGCAAAAATAGGACAATCTTGCTGCACGTTCATACCTGCCAACGATGCTGACAATGGTACACTGACAGAAGCAGTTTCACAATTGGCCCAGATGCACTCCAAAATGATGGACGAAAGTAACGGTGTAAACAAGGATAAGAGCTGGTTTTCACTATTATGGTCATGGATGCCATCTTGGCTGTCAGATGGACTGAAAATAATAGTGGGATGTGCTATTTTGGCTGGAGCTACCCTGATCATAATTAGATTTTGGAAGGCCCGGAAAGCACGAACGACTGACGAGTTGCTGGAAATGGTGGGAATGCACCCCTTAATGCCAGCAGATGACGGCCAGCATACAGGTGTGATAATACAAGAAAGGGAGAAGTTGCGCACCCAAATCATCACCAATCATCTAGACCCACCATCAGTGAAGATTGAGAACCCAAGGAACCCCAGGAGCTACATAGGAAGATGGGTATACTGTACTCCTGGAGGAACATGTGAATACATGTATTGGTCATTTGAAGATCATGTAAACCATTATGGACATCTCGGAGGAATAACCAAGATATGGCGAGTAAGAGGAGATAACGAGAAGGATATGTTTGTGGTCGACAAGTCGACCAGAGGGGGGACTGAAGTGGGAGAATGGAAGAACAGGCTCCCGTCCTTCACCTCTCGCGCTTGGCCTAGAGGGTCACGGCCCAGACACCCGCCGCGAGAAGAGTTTGTCCATTTACCAGACGACCAGGTACCCTGGTACAGGAACATACGGATGTGTCCACCTGCCTGCCCAACAGCCCGCACTGGCCATGCCGACCCCTGCGGCTCGGATCAGCTAGACTAAAAACCACACGTCGTTAGAGATGCCATGACGACCTAGACAACGGGAAGCACATCTGTACAAGTATACACACTTAACATTTCCGCACCAATCTACACGAAGAACATACTCAGTGCTCTGACGTAGGCGACAGGCATATTCACGGACGTGCATCTTTATTATTTTTACATAGGCTTTCAGAATGCAGAAACGCAAGATGCATCATGAACTCATCTATAACGCTTGCTCACGCTTCCCTTGAAACCCGTTACCACCATGAGAGGTATAATGGAAACACGATACTGGTCATGGAAATGTATGCTACTATAATCTAAAGCACCTATGAACCAAACAGACTACTTAAGCACCAGGCCCGAGTAGGCCGCAAACAAGAGCTCCCGTGGACGTTAACAAGCAAGAGTCAGGTTGCTGATCCTGCAGAAAGAACCCGATGGAGCAACCAGCCAAGGTCGCAATGTTGCAAGCCCACATCCAAGAACAAATCATCAAAGGCACGATGTTGCAACCTCGCACTCCGCGTACCAACGTTAAAGTCATATCTACAAATTAAACCAGACACACAGTGGAAAAGCAATATTAATTGTGCAGAATTCTGCCTCAAACACGGTCCCGCCTCACGTGACCAAGCCGAATCTGACGAGATGCCAAAACCCAGGAGAGAAAAGGCGTCTGGGTCCCTCACTACGAGACACAGGCCGAGACACTTGAAAGGCTCAATGGACACCTGCTACAGTGGGAGCGGTCAGCCTTCCACCTATGAATAAATCCTCACATTGTCTGCACGTACCCATATTGAAACATTGTTGCAAACACAGGTACACCGAGAGCTGGGAACAACGGTGGTCCCAGGCTGGGGAGCTCACGGATGCACCAATCAGAACATGGGGCTCTTATCTCAGACGTCAGTAACATTAGCCAATCCTCAGGAGCCTTCATGTAACAATTCTTATGTATCCAATTATAGGGACAACCCAGATATACCACCTGACTACACCTTGTCCACTAATATCATTCTCTATATGTGTACTATACTAACCCTACCACTCGAGCAACCAATTAAGAGTGGCGATAGGTTTTTTGTTAACTTTCTGAAGTGACGCAAGTAGCGCGTCATAATGCAGTAAAAAGGGCCTGCGAGCCCCACGATTATGTGTGTGTCAGGACGGACGCGTACGCTCCTTGACCCATCCCTGCCGTTTTGTGTAAATAAACAGCAGAGTCACCTTGCTCCTTGTGTGCGTCTCATACTCTATCTCATCTTATCTGGGATACACACGGGAGGAGTTGGGGCCTCCCTGCCTGGAGGTCTGCGGACGGCCCGGCCGACCCCGGCAGAATTTCCCCCCGACAGGTGTCTTTTCCTTATCTTGCCAATATACTTGGTCTTACCAGTACACTTTTGTTAAGTCTAGGGCGGATAGAAAGGTGACTGTTCTGAGTTTATCAATTAGATCATCGATGCATGGCATGGGGTAGGCAATGAAGTTGGAAATTGCATTCACCTGATGTAACTTGATGCAGAAACTCCAGCAATGGTCTGATTTAGTGACCAATACGATAGGAGGGGACCATGGGCTGGAAGACGGCTTGATAATATTGGCCTGCACAATTTTGTTTACTTCCACAATTACTCTCAGTTAACAGGCTTCCCGGGAGTCTATATGGTTTTAAATGCACTATGTTTGCCTTGGGAGTGCTAATATAGTGGTTGGTGCCTTTTATTCTTCCTGTTTTTTCTGAAAAAAACATCGGGAAATTATGCAATGACATCTTTTTGATCTTTTTGATGAATAGATAGCTCAGACGGAATTCATTCTGAGTTGTCTATTTCTTCTGGAACGAAACAGAATAGTACCTTCGCATGGGTGGCAGACGGGTTCTCTTTCCACTCTTTCAAGAGGTTTATGTGATATAAATGGATCTTCTGTTTTCTGTCCAGTTGGGCTACCTTATAACTACGGGTTCCAGTCCGTTCCAATATCTCACAGGGCCCATGCCACTTAGAGACAAGCTTGTTTTCTGAGGTGGGTAATAGGACTAATACTTTCTGTCCTATGGAGAATGATATTAAGCTCACCTTTTTATCATAAGTGGATTTTTGTTGGCTCTAGGATTTTTCCATGTAAGTGCAGACTAGGTCTCCATCTAGTCTCAAATGTTCTTGCATTCGAGTAGTGGTTTGCATGATGGGAATGGGAGGCTCTTCTTGGTCTTCCCAGGTTTCCCTGAGCATGTCCAGGACATCTCTAGGTTCTCTACCATACATTAGTTCGAAAGGAGAGAATCGTCGAGGCCTGGGGGGTTTTCCTCCCAGCAAAAAGTGCCGAAGGGATCATTCGGTCCCAGTCTTTCCTGTCCTTGTCTACCAATTTTCTTAATATCAATTGCAGAGTCGTATTGAATCTTTCTACCAAACCATCAGTTTGGGGATGGTACACACAAGTTCGTAAGATGGTTATATGGAGTAGCTCTTTGACCTCTGCCATAGCTTTCCTGATAAAGTTAGAACCTTGGTCAGTCAGTATTTCTTTTGGAAAGCCAACTCTGGAAAAATACAGCAGGGGGTGTTTCAGGATTTGCTGTGTGGTATTATTTAGCATCTGGAAAGCTTTGGATATCTGGTGGCATAATCAACATTCACCAGGACATATTTGTTGCCTAGTCTGAATGTTTCTAATGGCCCAACGATGTCCATCCCGATTCCTGAAAAAAGGACTTCAATGAATGGTAAAGGGTTCGGGTGGGCAGGTAATGGGATGTGCGTACTTGTTTTTTGACATATTTCACACATCTGGATAAAGGTCTTTATATCGGCATGGATAGCTGGCAAGTAAAACTTCCCACTGATCGGCACCTGCATTTTAGATTGCCCTAAGTGCCCCCCCCACCCAGTAAGATTGCAATGTCCAATCTCCAGTACAACTTTTGGTGGGTCTTGGGGATTACCAACTGTGTTTTTATTAATCCTTCTGAAGACGTTTCTCTTCGATATAACAGTCACTGCTTTAAGAAGAAAAAGGGGCACTCTTCTGTAAGCCCTCTCCTTCCAGAATAGCTTGCAAAAAAGCTCCAGCGAGGGCTGGATAATTTTGCTGGGCGAAGTCTAGATCAGGATATATGGTAGGCTCTTCTCCCTTCTTTTCTTCACTATTAAAAGGCTTATCAGTTTCCCCAAAGCCTAATGTACCCCTATCTGTTTCGTCTGGTTCAATGTCTTTAAACTGAGGGAATAGAACCCTTTTCAAATTCCCATGAGCAATTTGATCTCCTCAATGTACTCCAAATGGGATTTCGTCATGATTCTGTAAGGGAACCTTTAAGTCTCCTCGGAAGTCGGGATCGATGATGCCTGCTAAAATGTCTATACCAAATGTCTACACTAGGCCAGATTTTGGGGCCAATCTGATGTAACATCCCGGAGGGGGTATCAAAACCAAATCTGTAGGAATCATCCCTCTTTTCCCAGGGGGTGACAGCTTCCCTATTGATACAAATATCAAAACCTATTGATTCTTTTGTGGCAACAGAAGGGTTAGAAGCTCTATGACTCTGTTTTTGAAACTGTAATGTTCCCCAATTTGATTTAATTGACACCATGTGTAAGGAAGGCATGGTATCAAGATAAGACAGGCACAAATGATCACAGTTCAAGGGTATTTATTAAACTGCACAAATGGGTGAGATAAAAGCCTACTTTAAAACTAAAACTAAGATGGGAGCAAGCTATAACCATCAAATAATAATAACATGGTCCAAGTGGAGTCTAGTCAAATAAAACATTTCCTCTACTAAAAAACCTATTGGCAATCTTTACCGGTATGCTACTAAATAATGTGGTATAATGTTCACAAATGATAATTTAGGATGTTATGGCCGGGGTTCCCCTTCCCGACATTTTAACCACGGGACAAGCCAGGACTCTACTGGGCCTCTCCGGCATGAGTTTACAGTTCCTTTCGATAATATCAGGACCTCTGTGGTCACCTCTCTTGTTACCCAAAATCTCTTGCCTCAGAGGGCCCAATGCACCAAAGCAACAAACAAAAAGTTCCTTTCGTTCACATAGCCATTTTAACACAGTTTTTGATTCTATCATTGCATCAGAAAAGCAGGGTTGCCTTCGCCTAGCTTTCTTTCGGCATCCTTTCATCGGGTTCACACTTGCCTCAGTTCACAATATTCACAATCTTATAAAAAAATGGGGGTTTCCTTCCCTAAGCTTTATCTCGGCATCCAGCTGTGGTTTTCACACTTGCCACAGTTCACAGTCAATTTAGACGCCTTAGGTTCTTCCCTTTACTCAAGTCCAGGTCTCAGCCCTAGTCAGGCTACACCAAATTCTTGTTAACATTCCCCAATGCACTTTGCTTTCCTCCATGTGTCAAAAACTTTAGACTATATGAGAGTTTTCATTTGATCGTCGTATGACCCGTTTGACACCTCACGTCGGCCTTCCCCAAGGCATCTTGGTTCTTCTGTTTTCAAAACAGGTCGCGGCCAGAGTCTTTTTAATGAGCGCCCACATGGTGTACCCCTCTGCACCTGGGCCTTAACAGGCCTTTCTTTAAAGTTCATAAACACAAGTCCTTTGTTCAAATATTGCTGCTTGCAACCTTGGGCCAAACACAGTTCGGTTTCATATCAATTTCTTCTGACTCACCTGCTGCGCCAAACTTGCTGGACTCTCTTGTCTTGGGAGTAAATGATGTACCACGGTGGCAACCTCTGCTCCTAGCTTTGAGTATCACTGCTGGAGGGCCCAGTGTGCCATTGACACCCATCACACCACACCCTAGTTGGACTTCCCGGTCTTATGATTTTATTTTCGAAGGCTTTGTGGGGCAGAGTTGAAAAGGGCAAGGGCAATTCCTTCCTCGTCGACATTTCAGGTCTCGTCACCTTTCTCCTTCCCTTGAACTGCCGGTCCTGAATAGCTGCTCTAACATGGGTTTAGCCTTGCTCTGAGTATGCTCTTGTTCTCTGCCTTTTATCCCTGTGGGCAAGGGAAAAGGCAGTCAGGTGTGTGCAATTATCAGCAATTGCCTGACCTTTGTGTTGGGACATGTCAGGTAAACGGCTTGAGTGTTAGTCTGTTGTTTGTCACAGTGTGAGAAAGGGATCATGTTGGAAAAGGGGGGGGTAGAGCTTCTAAGTATCCCACGAGGTAGAATGGGGAAAAAGGTATAAGGAAGGGGTAAAGTGCCAAAAGGGCTTGCATTTACTCAGAAACTCTTTCACTAACAAGTACAGAAAGCAATGATTAATGTAAGGTTATTTTTTGTTTGTGTGGTGATTATTCACGGGTAAAAACTGCCTCACCATCTGATTGGACAGTTTCGTCTGCGAAGGATGTCAGTATACAGTGTGGGTGTAACTGTGTCGATACAGCGCAACGTGTGATTGGATGGTTTGTTGACGCGCATAAAAGTCACGTTTAGGCACGGAGCCACAGCATGTGTTATGATTCACTGATGCAATTTGTGAGAAAAGGGATAGCCACATTTCAGGGTTCGGCATCCCATTTGCTTATTCTCATACGTGTGGGTTACGTCAAACGGCATGTGCTTACTCGCGTCAATGCTTCGGAATGTGTGATTGGATCATTTGTTGGTGCGTATAATGTGTTGGCGCGGAACCGCACCAGTGGATACAATTGGCTGGAGTATTAGGCGTGAAAATGTGCAGTCACATTGAAGGATGTCGATGTTCTATTGGCTCATTTTGCACATGCGGCTTGCCTCTCTACCCCTTGGTCATTGCTGTATGTAGCCATGCATGTATCCATGGTAAAACCTTTCTTTTAAAACAAATATAAATATATCTACATATATATGGGCAGTAGTCTTGTAAATATTTATTTTAAAATATATTGACAATTACTGTAACACTTTAATAACTATTCACAAACAGTACATTTACCTGTAAATACCTGAAGTTTATTTGGGGGGAATGTGGTTGTCCAATTGCTTTTTATTTTACTTTCTAGACATAAAACAGCGTTTTGATTGGTTGAATTGTCTGTATTATTAATGTTAATTGTGCACGGAATAACAAAACCGTTTACATTCAAGTAAAACACTTTAGTTGCAGGGACGTTCAGGTGAGAACTTAATGCAACAAAACCTTTGAAATCCTGCTAAAGTCACCTTAACTTTGTGCCTCCTGTTGCGTAGACTATGACCACAATTATGACATTGCAGATCACTTCAGTGATGTGATTTGTATTGTCATCAATGTTCCCCTACAACATGCAATTAGTGATGTCATCAGTGATGTGGTATGTGATGTCATCATTGTGGTCATAGTCTGCACAGCAGGTGGTGCAAAGTTAAGATGGCTTGAGCGGAATTTCCTGTGTTTTATTACATTACACGCCCACCTTAAAAACCCTGTAACTACATTTTTTTACTTGAATATACGTATGTATTGAACAAAGAATATATCCTACAAAATGGCCATTCAATTAGTAGTGGCTCCTAATGCATCAAATCCTAATGGAAAAGATGATGTCTACATCACGTGAACTGTGCAGATTTAAAATAAATTCCACACTAATTGAAACTTTCCTGACAAGCCCTTTCAGATGGGCGGAATGCATGATAGATACTGTGATGAGTATATCGCAGTTGCTTGTAAGTCCATGTTTTAATATTTATCATTGTATGAATAAAATGTTTAGCCTTTTGCCATGAGATGGAGTTCTGGGGAGTCTTTTGTAGGCCTTAACACATCCAACGCTAAATACGAAGAGAGTGGTTTATGAAAACACCACTATTGTTTACATGCCCAGAAAAATATGTCTTTCTACAGTATGAATTGTCTAGATTAGCAGCACCCAAATGCCAGTCTAGACAGGTAAAAACGCTTGCCATGCCTACTTGATTATAGAAGGCCAGTAAATAAAAGTTCATGCCACAGTAAGAAAATACTAGACTAGCTGCACCAAAATGCCAAAATAGCCACTAATAACACGTCATGCCTTCTTTATCGCAGATGTCCATTATGATTTAACACACCAACCCTGCCCAATCCTCCCCACATGTGCCTGATGCCTCCAATCCTTCTACTCCAACCCCCAAAATCAGCTCCTCAGCCCAGAATTACATCCACACCCCTCTTCCTTGTTCCCAGTACTTAGGTATGATGAAGAGTGGGACTAGGAGTAATGAAGATTACAGGTAACTAAGCCAGGCATTACCTCCATGTCCCTCTAACTTGTCCTAGTACTTGTGTATCAGGCAAAGAGCCTCATACACAAGTACCGGGATGAGGAAAAGTAGGGATGGGAGTAATGAACATTACTGGTAAGTAATTCAGGCTTTAAATACAAGCACACACACATTCACTCATTCATTGTCATGTTATCATACAATCACACACATGCACACCCAGACACCCATACATCATGCACTCACTCATTCACACACATTACATAATATACATACACACACACTTACATGCACATGCACAAATGTACACAAAATACATTTTCTTACCTTTTTCTAATCTGTTGCACTGAGGAATGAGGCCTCCTGCTCCCTTCTACACACAGCAGGAACACTTGTTCCTGTCATATGCAGAAGAGCCAGAGGCTTCCATTTCATGTGGGGGAGGTAGGATTCCTGCAACTTAAAAAATAAAGAATTTCTTTTAGAAGTAACTCTGACTTCAGAAAAAAAAATATGTCCTTTATTGAACTTTAACGGAAATAAATCATTTTCTGAAATCATAGTGAAACTATTTCTTTCTTATGTCTGAGTGGCTCCCTCTAGGACAAGTGGTGGGGGCCCCAGCTATGTCAGTGTATCTGAGGTGATTGGGTTTGTAGATTGTTTAGAATGATGTACAGTCTGTGTGTTTTCACTGGTTCATTCACTAGCCCTCTAGGTGTGTGTTGTAGGTGAGGAGTGTGGGTTGTGAGGGAGAGAAGGAGTGGTTAGTGGGTTTTGGGTGATGTCTGGTTATTTGTAGTCATATTATTGTTTTCCATTCTGAATGTATCCCTTGATTTCCTTTTTTCCGGTCTATGGTTTGTAGAAGCATGGATTTTATTGGTTAGGCAAGCCTTTCATGGGGTGGTTGTTAAATGGTTTGCCAGTGTTTCTAAAAAAACCAGGTTTGTAGACATTTCCTGGAAATTAGGTAGTCTTCCGTCATTCTTATTTCCTTAGTGGCCGAGTTCCAAAGTTTGGCTATCAGATAGGAAAAGGCAGTTCATCTGAATTTTCTTTTCTCATAGTGCCTTGTTTCTATTGGAGGTTTGTGTTTCATCTTAAATCTCTCCTCGGCTGGTATTGGGTCATTTCTGTTTGTATGAATTTGTCTTCTTGCCCATGTTGTGATTTATGGGCAATCCAGTGAGCTTTGAACTTGATGTGTTTCTTTACTGGTAGCCAATGTAGACTTATTAAGGCTGGTGTGATCTGCTAGCTTCTATTTTGTTTTAGGAGTAGTCTTTTAGATGCGTTATCATTTTTGGGTGAGATGTTCTCTCATTTCCAGGTATAGACTACTTGCGTAGTGTATCCTTGATAATAAAAAGGAGATGAGTGTGAGAATTCTGTGCGCGAAGTTGAGCTAAGGCAGACTCCCTCTTATGAATCGATGGAGGTAGAAGCATTTGTTAGCTATTGCGTTGACTTGTGGTTCCATGGTGAGGCCATTGTACATGAGGTTTCCCAGATTTGTTATCACTGATCACATCTCAGCTTGGGTTCCCATGCTCAGGCCATGTGAGGGATGTCTACATGGGACTGTTTTCTTGTGTGACGATTACTTTTTCTGTATTTTTACTGTATGCTTTATTTCATTAAACAAAATATAAATCAAGATATACATACATAAAATACAAGCATCTAAAAACAAAATGCATGCAATATCTCTGTTATAGTTGGGTCTAGTTTGACGTTTGTGTTTGTCATCCAGGTATTTATGTCGGTGAGGCATTTATTGAGGGCGTTGTATTTGTTGTTATCATTAGTTATCATGAAGATGAGCTGTGTGTCTGTTACGCTCACCTGGTTCCCACGGGGACGTCGATCTGGACCGGCCTGTTGCCACGTAGAGCCGAGATGACTGACTGGACACCCCCGCTTACTTCGTTTGTCGACTCGTATGAATGTCTTTCTGCAAAGGAGAAAGGGAATTAACCTCCTGTAATTCGAGTGTTAACCCACCTTCCACTCCCGTTGTCTGCCCACTGACCACTCCCAATGTTCCCTCTTGTTCTCACCTGATGGTTTAGAAAGGTGGGCTCTCCATCCTGCATTGAGCGCAGGAGCGCGTAGACGACCAGTTACTTCACTGGCGTGGAGGAATTGGTGAGTTCCAGTATTGACTCTAGGATCCAATAGTTTGTAAGAGTTCAAATGTCTGATCTTCACTCTTTCTGATTCCTTGTAGGTTGCCGCCTTAACCACCACGAAGAGTCCAAACGGCAGTTGGTGAGAGTCAGGTAAGTCTATAGTGGTTTTCCCATTAGGGGCCGGGGTACGGCGATGATGCAGAGTTAACTGCGCCGACCCGATATGAGGTGTGTACCCCCTGCGGTAAATCAGGTAAGTCTTTGGGGGGTTGCTTGTAATGTCCAGTGGTTTCCCCTTAGGGGCCGGGGTGCAGCAATGATGCAGAGTTAACTGCGCCGACCCGAGATGAGGTGAGTACCCCTGTGGTAATCCGGTAAGTCTTTGGGGGTAGTTTGTATTGCCCTTTTGCATTCCCGTGCTCACCTTGCTTTTCTTGTCCCCTTAGATATCGGAGAGTGGTGTGGAAATGCTGAGTCTGCGATGGAGTGAGGAAAAGCTGCACTGGATGGTGAGTGCAGCGTGGCGCTGCAAGGTGCGTGACGATGCTCGTGCGATGACTCCTTCTTCAAGATCGACGGCACGATGGATCAAGAATTCAGGTAAGGTTTCAAGTTTGAATCTCTTCTCCTTCTTTCCTTTTCATTTCCAGGTGGTCCAGGACTGAAGCGGGCGTGGCTGAAGACTTGAAGATGCTGGAGGCACGGTGAGCGTTACGCTGCTGAATGCAGAATAACGCGAAGCACGTGTGGCTGTCCGGGCGTGGTTTAAATAGCCTAGGAAGAAGTCCCAGGTAAGTATTCTTCCACAGCCCCCACCCGAGAAAAAAGTAGTCCCTTAGGTAAAATAGTCCCTCCTAAGCCCCATTTGGCTTGTGGCTTCGTGCAGCATGGTCTGCACCAGGTGAGTATGCAGCATGGTCTGCATTAGGTAAGTTTTCTGTAATGAGCCTGGCGCCCATGGAGCCAGGACTGACTTTATCCTTATGAGCCTGGCGCCATAGGCGCCAGGACTGCACCCAAACAGCCCCGAACTGGGGTTTTTGGGCATGCTTCAAATGGCATGATGCCTGCCTCCGGGGTTGCTGGGCCTGGTCTGGCTTCCCTTGGGTAGGCATCATGACAGTGTCGTCTGCGTAGTATTAGGCTGTCAGTCCATAGGTTTGTATGAGTTTAATTAGGGGTCATATAGATGCTGAAGAAGAGTGTGGAGAGCCTTGATCCATGTGATACGCCTCATGTAATTTGTTTTGTGTTTGATGTGAATGGTGGAATATGGGTTCTTTCTGTTTGGTTAGGAAAGATTTTGGTGACTGTAGTGCCAAACTTTGTATACTGCATTCCTCCAGTCCTTTGATTAGGATTGTGTGACTGATTGTATTGAAGACATCTAAAATGTCCAGTAAGTACGAGAGCCGATTGGGTGCTGTTGTCGTGTTAATTTCTAGGTTGTCCCATATGGAGAGGAGTGCTGATTTCCTTCCTCTCATGGGTCTGGAATGGACTTAGGATTGGTGAAGTATTCTGTTGCGTTCTACATGATTGAGTAGTTCTTTGTACATGCTGTCCTCCAGGATTTCCCTTGGGAATAATAGGTTTAATAGGGGCCTGTAGTTAGTAGGGGTGGTTGTTTTTCATGGCTCTTCTTTTAGGAGAGGCTGTGTGTATGCCGATTTAAAAACATTAGTACTATTCCAGTGTTTAGTGATATATTCAGTAGTAGTTAAGAAGAGAGGACTGGTATTTTGTAGGTGAGTATCTTTTTTGTAGATATCCGGTGGGCATGTGTTGCTTGCAAATCTGGCTATGTTGGTATCTTTTAATAGTTTGTCCAAGTGTTCCTTGTGTGTAGGTTTGAATCCATCGATTACTGTGTTGAATGTTGGGGTACTGTTTTCTCGGATGGTGTATGTGGTCCTGCAGAATGTGTCAATGGATGTTGTATTGCATCTGTTGTTGCTGTTAGGTGGGCTATGATGCTGTCATATAGGGGTTGTAAGAGTATGATGGTGTTTTTGCATGAAGCAGTTGTTTTGTAGTACCTTAATTCCTCTTTGAACCATCATGCTGCAAGTTTTTCAGAGTGAGTTTGAAGAGTTTTAAGGGTGTTAATTGGTCTAATGCATCTGTGGTCCAGGTGTGAATGCTCTCTCACCCATTTTGTTTAGGTGGGAGGCAAAAAATGTGTGTTACAGTTTCAAGGTCAAGTCTTTTCCAGTTTCTTTTGTTTCTCAACAGCAGTTGTGTATTGGTGGGCATCAAGAATCACTGCATTTTGACAGTGAACGGGGTCATATGATGGTCGCTCTATGCTATTCGTACCAGAGGGGTGTTGGTCAAAAGTCCATCCCTGCAGGAAATTGTGTCTAGTGTGTGTCCAGAACTGTGTATGGGTCCACTTGCTATTTCATGAAGAGATCCCACTATGGGACTGAGTGAGATTATTGTGGTTTCATTTTCTCTTTCAAAGCAAATCTTGAAGTCTCCCAGAACTATTATGTTATTGTGGCAATAAGCCACTCGGTGGAGGGCCAATACCGCCCCAGGTAATGCCGAGTGGCTTATTGCCATTAGTACCCCGGCCTGTTAGACCGGGGTACTAATTGCTTTTTTTTCTGTTCCGAAACACGTTTCAGAACGGAAAAAAAAAAAAAGCCGCCGTCATGGAAAGGGAAAATGTTGTCCGTTTTCCCTTTCCATGGTGGCCATCGGGAGCAGACGCGCTGGGAACATAAGTTTTCCCAGCGCGTTTGCTTCCAAGATCAGAAGAAAAAAGAAGGTAAGTGGGGTCGGGAGGGCGGAAGGGAGGGGATGGGGAGGAAGAAAACAAAAAGACCACGGGATAGAAGGTAAGTGGGGTGGGGAGGGAGGAGGGAGGAAAGGCTGGGGAAAAAAAAATCTTACCTGCATCCCCTGCAGAAAGGTTATCAAAGGCATCAGTGAGTTAGGGTTACAGGTGTCTGGTATGTAGATGAGAAGAAAGAGTAAATTGAGTTGGTCGTTGAGCTTGACATTGACTAGCAGCGATTTGCAGAATTTTATGTGTGTTGAGTGTAGTGGTGAGGAGCTTATAAAATTTATGTGCGCTAAAATGATTCATCCTCCTCTTCTAATTTCTCTGTTAGAATGTAATAGTTTGTAATTGTCAGGTATGGCTTCATGAGCGATTACTTTGTAGCTGCCGGAGAGCCATGTTTCGGTGAAAAATCGAGCATCGGTATCGCCTTCTCTTAGGTCTTCGTACATTTCTGTTTTATGCTTTGCCATAGATCACAAGTTGAATAGGCTGCAGTGTACTGTGTGCGGTTTGGCTTGTTCTTTGTTAGGAGTTATTGCTGGTGTTTTAGTGGAAGCAGTATTTGTTGGTCCTTCAACTTGCTGTTGGGCTGCCGTGTTTATTGTTGGGGGTGCAGTTGTCAGATCTTTCATTTTGCATTAGGTTACACAATGAGTTTCTTGGTCCAAGTCATTGTAATTAGATGTTTTGTTGTATTGGTGGTCTTTTTTTCAATCTCTGGTTATGTAAGGGATATGAATGGTAGGGAATTCCAGTCCAGCTCTCGTTCTTCCAGCTGCCTTTCTAACACTGTTTTCTCCGTTATTGGGTTTTTGGTGTTGTGGTCTGTATTTTGATAGTAAAGTGGGGTCTTCTCTAGTGTTTTTCTAGGCCTTTTGTTGTGGGCTGTTTGATTTCTGTTGTGTGGCTTGAAGATGGAGAGGTAGCGAGAGATGTATGATGACTTTGTTCTAGTTTCAGTCTGGATCTTTAGTTCATTTAGTTGGTGTTGGTGGAGATTTACAGGTTTTAATTCAAAAGGTTGTTCTTGTCGTTTGTGGTGGTGTGGTTTCTTTTATTTAATTTGTTCTATTTCCCATCCTCATTCTTTTGTCCTTCTTGTATCAGGGTATCGTTGTAGTTGTGGAAGTTTCGTGAATGTTGTGGGCAGGTGGTCTATTGACGTTGTGGTTGTGCATCAAGCTGTCCTGGTGGTAGGGTTCCTGGTAAGAGGGTTTCGATGAGGTTGATAGGGCCTGCTCGTTCTAATTACGGCAGTTATGCCGTGTTGCTCACTTAACATAGTGGTATTCCTCACTGTGGTTATAGGGTGAGGAAGGCCCGTGATTGTCAGGGCCTCATATGTTTTTTGTTTAATTTATTTCCACGTCTATTACCCATGCCATTTAAAACATTATTTTAGTCATAGTATGAGATTGTGCAAGCATAGCTTCTTTTTTAAATTTATAATAACATGGTCACGGGATCCTATAGATGGAAAATATGAACACGCATTGGCAATGCCAACAGTTTACACTTTAGTGTAGGCATTGAAATGGCACATGCCAGGCACTGCCATATGGTGCAAGTACAGTGGGGTCTAATGTCAATGCCTAGTAAATGCCTGATAAGTATTGTTGGGATGGAAATTAGTCTATCCTACCCCCTAGATGCTTTAAGGTGAGGCTAATTTTGTATGAAGTCATGCACTGCATAATGGGGAGAGTACCACACTGTGAAACGTGCATAGCCTGGCAGAGCTGCGCGGCACAGCTTTAGCTCCCTGAACGGACCTGAATAGGACCAGACCATTAAAACAAGATGAGTCTGCATAGACAGTTCTCATGGAAGCTTCCACTTGTCCCTTCACTGTTACAATTACTTAGTATCATTGGGAGGAATGTGCCCTGCAAAGCCGTGAGACACCAGGCTCCTCGCAGTGCCCATTCATTGTTACCAAGCTGCCAGCAGGCCTCTAACCCCCACCCAGACTACCCAGAGGCAGAGCCCACACCACTGACCCGACCTCCACATCCCGGCACTCTATGATAGGGAGTGACCCCAGCCCCAATCATAATCCAAATGGCCATAGAAGATCTAAGCATGCACGACTGTTTCACCTCTTTGCATAAATACGCCCTTTGTAACACAAGGTACAGGGAAGGATACATTATACATCAAAATGAGGATGGAGGCCTTGGGTGCGAAAGGCACGGTAGCAACAATGCACAGAATGTTTGGGTCAGTGTGACTGTATTTCTTCCTCCCTTCCCCCGTCACCAGCTCCCGAGCCTCTCAGCTGCATGCCATAGTGATGTGGTATTAGACTTAGCATATCATAGCAGTTTCTACAATGTAATTTATGAGAGACCTGACCTTCACTCTGCAGAGAGATGAGCCCAGTTTACCAATGTGGGAATGGACAGATGGCTGAGAAGTGTACCAATTGAAACCTGGCATCCCCTATGGAGCAGAACCATGTATACTGTCCTACCAATGAACTGTGCAGGTTTAGACCCAACATATGATGTCATTAGTGATGATGTGGCCTCGCAAAAGGCACTAACAACCATTTTGGATCCAGAACATTCTCGAGCAGCAGAGTCCGTTGATGATATTTTTGTATTCTGTACAATGAAACCTTGTTATCCTTGCAAGCTATCTTTTGGCATATTTACCCATAGGGTTGTATTCATTCTGGTCTGAGCGTAAACAGGGACTTACCTTCAGTACAAACAAGCTAACACTATTGGCTTGGTCAATGCTTGTTTTTCATAGTACTTCAGTGAAGGACATACATAGAGCTTACAGAAAGAACGGCTGAAGGCAGAACTTCCCAAGATATTTTTACTTCCGAGTTGTGCATTTACAACTGCAATCGATTCATTAACTCTCAGGAGACTGCTTTGAGAAGACACTGGCAGGCACTTTGAGTGCAAAGTCTGAAGGCAAGGCTTGATTAATGTGATCTCAGAGTTTGAGAGTTCCCATGAGGAGGGGTTTTGGGTGGGGAGTGACAGGAACTGGGTGGGAATGACCATGAGAATTAGTATGGTAATTGGCAGTTATGCGGTGGGCAAATAGCAAAACAATACCTGCAAGCTTTGTGCTCCTCCTCATAGGCCATGTCTCCATATCTGTACTCTAATACAATAGTTTCAGCTACAGTGCCACCTAACAGTCCAAACTAAAATGTAGCCCTGCGTTGGTGTGGTGGCTCTGCTGTTCTCAGCGCCCGGGCTGAACACATCTATACATGTTTTCACAGTTCTTGGTCATTTACCTGACTCCAGAGGTAGTGGCACCCTATTTCCATATTTAAAGAGCAGCGTCTACTCCTGACCTTAACTTAGGGTGACCCCAGCCTGCTTAAAATAGGTTCAGCTGCTCTGATCCTTGTGGGGAGCTAATGTTGCTCTATTTTCAAGGGTGGATATGCTGGCTCTTACTAACTCCTTCGCACATTCCGAGAAGAATTGACTTTTTTGGTGTCTGGAATCATATCTGGTGGATTATAAACAGAAGGAGAAATTGCAGAAAACCAATATACCAGACTGTGAGCATGAACGACAGCCTGATACACCCACAGGAAATCGGAAACCTTTTTTCTGAGTGAGCTAAACCTCGGAATATAGGCTAAAAGGCACGGATGAAATAATTGTGTTTGATGTGGAACACGTTTACTGTATAATTTCGAATTTGAATTTAATTGAGGGCTTACTTTCAATCCCGTAGCATGGAGATTTTGCAAGGTCATTTTCGGTTGTTTTGGTTGACTCAGCACGACAGATATGCAACATGCAATGGTTACAGAGAACGTGCTGCGGCAATCTATCCAAGGTTAGTGGGTGCATTAAACATGCTGGCGTGAATCGGAGGCATAGGGGTAAATTATGTGATCTTTTACAAACATTAAAGGAACTCAATCAAGCACACCAGCAATTATGCTCTTTCTCACAAATAGATGAATTTATGAAACAAAAAAAAAACATACTCAGCTTTTAGATGCATGATAACTGAAATCAAAATGCGCCAAGAGAAAAGGAGTTGAAAGGATTTCAACTTTACCTTTGATAAGTGAACAATTTGCGAGCACGTCTTTTGTCTCTTTACGTCATAATGTTAAAAGAACAAAAACACAAACACAATCCAAAATACCATTCGCACTTATCAACACGGTGAGCCCGAGCCAAATAGTGATTACCTATGTTAAGTAATTACCAGAGACCGTATGGATAATGTACACATATTGCTGTAAGTGAGGGAGTGAGCATTCTCTTTCAAGTGGTAAATTGATCCATATAACCAGAGAATGGTGATGTGGTAAACATAAGTACCCTTAAATTCTATTGCCTGGACCCCTCCTTGGCACATCTATGTAACCAGGTTCCTTCACTTTTTGTCATTTGCACTCAAAATGTAAATGAGAGATGTGCAATGCTGGCAAAACCACCTTTACGCCTACTTTTTGCAATTTCCGGTGCAAACTGAGTAAACCCAACTTGTCATGTATGCATGACAGGCAGAGTTACAGTATTTACGCCAGTATGAAACTATCAATCGGCTAGAAATGCAGTGACGTTTTTATGGCGGAGATGATGCAGGAGGCTTAAATGTTTATTCCATTCCACCAGGCCCGGCTCCAGGAATTTTTATCTGGGTGGGCCAGGGTTGTGACCAGGGTGGCCCACATTCCACGGGGTGTGGGTCTAGGAGTACCACCCTAATGAAAGTGCTGGCGTCCGGATCCTGATTTCCAAGATCCATGATGCAGCATTTTTTTCTCCCGGATCTGATTCCACTGCCCCTCTCTGCTGTGAAAAGGATTGAAAATATGGCGTGGTATAAACTTCAAGTGTCAAATGATTATACATACATGTTATGCATGTATTTACCTCTACTGCACCATTAAGAGCATGACCCCCCTTTGAGTACAAATAGCTGCATTTAATGCATGTGTTGCTATTGTTTTTGAACATTGATGTGGCTAACAACACCTGATGCCACATTAACAACTTGTCATTACAGATACTTCAATTGTCTTTGGAAATGTTCCTTTTCGGCACTGCTAAGTCTACTGAAAGTATTTACCTGTTACCTGCACACTCCTCAGCTCTAAACATAGGTGGGAGTGATTAACCTTGCAATACTTCTACTTTTCCCTAGTTTGGTGAAGGAATGCTTGTATCCCCCGACTATGAAGTTGTCACTTTCTGTGGCAAAATGTCACATTAGTTTTCATTCTTTTGTCATGTCCATCCCTGGACATTTCTGTAATTGATGCCAAATTATTGTTCAATCCGCACGTATTTAGCATCTTAAAGTTTCCTCTTATGTGCAGTCACAGAGTTGTATATTACTCACATAAGAGGATATACCTTGTTGTCATTTACTGTTGGTGTCTGTTTTCTTGAGGATAAAAGGCTTCCCATTGCCAGGATCGTGTTCTGATTTCCCCCCACTACATCATAGAGCCCAAATCTGTACAGAAACCTTGCTGAGAAATGTGCTAAGTGCATTCTTAAAATGCCATAGACACTCTGTAGCCGAATGAAATTGTAAGAAATATAATCCGCTTCATTCTCCATTCTCCATTCGGTGCATTGTTCCTGTTTTTTACTATGACATCTGATCCAAGCAATCATTCCCACAATGGCTGGTTTCTTTTACCTCTGTCACTCATCCACCATCCACATTTCCAAACAAGCTGGGTCGTTCAGTTCATCAATTGTACAACATTGTGATACTACAAAGAATGTTTTTGGTGATGAGATTGTGCTTGTTTTAATGAAGGCATGTCTAGTTTTGCAAAGCGTGCATACAACGGAATAAGGTATCAACGGCGTTGGGTTAACACCTGGAGAACATCGTGTTGGAAAAATGTAAATGTTGAAAAGAAGAGGATTTTTGTTTTTATGTGAACAGCGTTAATTAGTTTGAAAGGCAGAGATCTAATAGAAAGAGACAGAATATTACACAAGGAGGGGGCAAGTACAGAAAATGGTCTCCGAGCCAAGACCAGCGGAAATGAGTGAATGTAAACAGGTCAAGACTTTAAGAGCAGCTATTCCAACGGGGGTAGCGAGAGATCCATCAGGAAATGTAGCCAGCGATACCAGTAGTGAGACAGCAGTAGACAAGGCAGTGACATATCAAAAGGTTTAACTGTTTATCTGGGAGTGAATTAGGTTCTGGCTACATAAGGCGATATGTGTGTGTACCAGTGACAGGCTGAGAATGCATAAAGATAACAGATGATTAGAAAAAACAAGTTCACTGCCTGTGACAACACAGTTACCAAGGCAATTTAGAAGCAAGTCATATTGAATGGTAAGAGGCAGTCGAGATATGCAGCAACACCAGGCCATTCAATGTTGCTGCATCACTACCTCTACTAATGTCATCTATGCAGCGGTAGAAGTGTACCAAAAAAAGCATTAGAACTGTGACATCTGCGGTGAACAGATAGAACATGTGACAAATTGACAGCCAAATGGGTAGAACAGGCAGGAGAACGCAGACCCCTGTATTATTTTTTTTCATTGCTTCCTCTCAATTATTCAGTTCAAACTTTTACATTCCTCTCAATTATTCAGTTCAAACCTTTACATTTTGCTGCTACTTGCAGATCTTAACTTTGCTGCAACCCACACTCAACACCTACCTGAACAGATGGTGCTTCAACAGGCTCCTGAAACTAGAACAAGATATGTCATGAACAATGTTCCCTCTAATTATTTTTCCCTAAGTGCGGAAATGCTTATCTTTCGTGGACACCTTATTTTCCATGTGCGCAAATGAATTACGAGGTAGACTACTTTGTGAGCATGTGTAGTTTTTTTTTTTTAAATATTTTTATTTTATTTGTTTAAGGTCAAACAAACACGCTACAACTGTTTCAAAACATAGAAAGCATCATATTCCAACACATTTTCAAACTCCCCAACTCCCCCCTCCCCCTTTAAACTAGAGCCGGTTCTCACATGTTGTTTACGGGAACATCATTGGGTGGCACACTACCTAGACAGCCATCAACCGGGTCCTCTGTTTCGTTGTCACCCTGGTGAAAGGGTTTGCCAACGAGGCCACCAATTGCCGCCAGGCCAGCAAGGGCCCTACTTCTTCTTCGCCCCCCCTGGTGACCGCTTCAAACCAGACTACGGATTCAGCTTCCGCCCACCTTGAGAGGTCTGTCCACCATAACTCCACCCTAGGTCTGTGGGCCGCCTTCCAGCCCATGGCGATCCTACGTTTGGCCAAGACATAGGCCAGGTCCTTCATCTTGCTTATGTGTTTCAAATGCCGGGGTCTAGGGAAAAGTCCAAGCATGCATGACCAGGCCGATTCCACATCCAGCACCACCCCCCGTCAGCCAGTTTTGTCTTGATCTTGTTCCAAAATCTATGCACCTCTGGGCAAGCCCAAAACATGTGTAGCAGTCCCGCGTTCACCTCCCCACACCTGGGGCATTGCTGCATAGCTGATCCCCCAAACTTTGCAATCTTCCCGGGGGTTAAATAAGCCCTGTGGGTAACATACAATTGAAGCTGTTGGAATCTCGAGTTACGGGAAACCTTTTTATGGTACCTCTGGGCCAATTCCCACTGCCCATCCGTCATGGGTCCTCCCACCTCCTCCTCCCAATCTTGTCTCAATTGGAGCAACTCCATCCCTGCCCTTGCTCGGAGGAGCTCATATATCCTCTGATACATCATACATGGTTTCCAGGGAGGCATCTGGATCCTCCGCAAGCACTGTCTCCGGGCATCTTTCTCTAGTCTTTTTCACCAGCCTAGTGTAGGTTATATATTGGCCACCATGTACTCCTGTATCTTCCTGCAGCCGCTGAAAGTCCACCACCTCCCCTTCCTGTCATATGTCCCTGAGGGTGGCTAGGCCCACCTGTTCCCAGTATCTGCGAACCGATTCAAGTAGTTGAGAGTCGCTCCCACACAGAGCCGCCAAAGGGGCCTGCTGGGAGTATGGTTCCGAGTCCCCCCCAATCTTCCATGTCCTGTGCCAGATCTCCCAGCCCAACCTCAGTAGCTGCCCCTTGCCCACCAGTTTATCTCTGCCCAACCACACCACTTCCATCAGAAAGTATGGGGCTGTATCTTCGCGCAGGAGCCTGGCTTCCGCCGAGTCTTCAGTCGAGAGCCACCTCGCCACGTGCTGCAGCTGTCCTGCCAGGTAATAAAGTTCGAAGTTAGGCAGGCCTATCCCCCCCCCTGTCACACAGGTTCTGGAGCTTCCACAGAGCCACCCTATTCCTAGAGCTGCCCCACACAAAACCCCTACACACGCTGTGAAGTTTCCCGAATAGGCTCCTGGGTATCAGAAACGGGACGTTTATAAAGAAGTGCAAGAGTCTAGGAAGGACCACCATCTTGAGCAAGGCCGCCCTCCCCATCATGGTCAGGGTCAATCTGGACCAAAATAACATACTGTTCTTAATCCCCTCTATCACCTTTTCCGTGTTGTGCTTGTGTTCTGTCTCGATCTTGTGGTAAATGTTTATTCCCAAATACCTAAATGTTACGGGCTGCCATGGTATTGGCAGAACAGGCAGCCTCTGCACCGGGACATTCCTATATCTACCCAAAGGGAACAGGCTGGACTTTCCAGGGTTCACCGATATTCCAGAGAGGATGGCGTACCGTTCTATCACCTCTAGGACGTACTCTAGGTTTTCTTCTGGGTAGCGCAAATAAAGGAGCATATCATCCGCATATAATGATATCAGATGCTCTCCACTGGCCGTGTTTATGCCCACCTCCCCATATTGTTGTCGCAGGCATATTGCCAGCGGCTCCAATGCCAGTATATATAGCATAGGTGACCAGGGACATCCCTGTCTGGTCCCCCTGCCCAGTTGCCAAGAATCTGAGACCGTGGACCCTGTCTTGACCCTCGCCATCGGGGTGCTGTGAAACAACTGTACCCATCTGAGGTATCCGGGTCCCACTCCGTACCCCTTCAGGACCGCTTTCAGCCAGGGCCATTGTACCGAGTCGAAGGCCTTGACCGCGTCTAACGACACTATAGCCAGCTCGCCCGTGTCCTCCCCAGTTTGGTCTATGACATGGTGTAGCCTCCGGTGGTTATCGGTGATGTTCATACCCGGAACATATCCAGTCTGATCTGGGTGTATCAGTTTCTTATTCACCCTCTTCAGTCTATTAGCCAGCACCGCCGTGAGTATTTTGCTGTCCTGGTTGAGCATGGACAACGGTCTGTAAGACCGGCGCTCCACGGCCGGCTTGCCTGGTTTCAGGAGTGGGATGATTACAGCCTCACGGAGGGACAACAAGAGTTCTCCCTTCTCATAGGCCTCGTTGAAAGTGGCAAGCAGTGGCTGGAGCAACTCTTGCTGGTATGTTTTGTAGAACTCGCTGGGAAGCCCATCCGAACCCGGCGCCTTGCAAGTGGGCAAGTTCCGAATCACTACCTCCAGCTCATCCGAGGTGACGGGTGCGTCCAACTCAGAACGTTCTAGATCATCTAAGGTGGGCAGCTCAATGTCCCCCAATGTGTCTAGTATGTCTTGGCCCATATCCTCCCCCGTGTCCTCATAAAAGTGTCTGTAAAACTTAAGGAATTCCTCATTTACCTCTTTCTGGGTGTTGCATATGCTACCTCCTTCACCCTGAATCTCACTAATCACCGAGCGGGGGGTCTCCCTGCATGTATCCTCTCCGTATATTTCCTGTAGCTGAGTCTGCACAGTCTATCCCAGAGTGCACTGCAGGACAACTGTAGCTCCTCTACTTTGGTTCTGTTATCATGAGTGGTGCTCACGCAACGCGTGAGCTTCTCTAGCTCTCTTTCCACCTCCCGGAGCTCCCTTTCGACCCCCCCCCTGTAACCCCTTAACTTGGGAGATAGCGACCCCACGCGACACCACCTTAAACGCTTCCTACAATGTGCCCTCAGAGCTTACGCTTCCCGTATTTGTATCAAAATATTTTTCAATGGCGTCCCTCAGGCCCTCCCGAAACCCCTCATCCTGCAGAGACTCGCTCCTAAGTCTCCATGTAGGGATCTGCGGTCGTGGGGGCTGGTGTCTCCAGTCTACCACCAAGGGCGAGTGGTCCAACAACACTCGGGCTTTGTATTCTGCTCCTTCTATTTCTCTCACTATCCCGGCTGTTACAAACATGTAGTCTAACCTTGTGTGCAAATCATGTGGCGCTGTGTAGTGTGAGTACTGTCTATCTGTGGGATGCAGCCTTCTCCACGCATCCTCTAGGCCTAGATCTTTCAATAGGCTACTCAGCCCTTTAGCCGCCGGTGCCGTTTTTCCTGCCCTGTCCTTGGACCTATCCATACTGGGGTCAATGGTACAGTTAAAGTCCCCCCCCCACACTACCGTACCCCCCGCCAGGGGGCCAAGTTTACCGTAGAGGGTCCTAAAGTAAGCCGCTGTATCGTTATTGGGGGCATACACATTTATGATGTATACTTCTCTGTTTTCCAAGAGACCCGTTACCACCACCATTCTGCCCTCCGGGTCCACCGTAGAATCAAGCACTCGAAATGGCACGTGGGGCGCCACCCAAGTGACAACCCCTCTGGCATACGCTGAGTACGCCGCCCCCACAACAGTGCCCTTCCATTTCCTCCAGACCACCTCCAGCCTTTCCCTAGTGAGGTGGGTCTCTTGCAGCAGGGCTATGTCTACGTGCATCCTCTTTAAATACATCGTCACTTTGTTACGTTTAAGGTAGCTGTTGAGGCCCCATACATTCCAGGTCACAATTCTGAGATTACCCGATGCCATCTGGTCGGTCTATCTCCGTCCCATCCCTCCCCATACTGTTCCCCATGTAGGGTCGTTTCCTGGCTCTTTCCCTTCTGTTAACGAACCCTCCTCCCCCTTCCCCAACCTCACACCACTGCACACAACTCCCTCAGCCCCCCCCTCCCCACCAACCCCCAACAATAGCCCAGCTCCATCCCTGGATCTCAGGCCTACCCACGTCTGGACCCGTCTTGTGACCAAGAACAAGGACCCTGCGGGGTGTCACCAATCTAACAGTGACCTAACTAAGTGTACTACTATCGGGTGCAGAGGTTGCTCCCCAGGAGCTCCCAGTCGTCTATTTAGGAGAAGTGAATTCAACGGGACCCGCCGGCAGATGCCGTGACTTCCCCCACACAAGCACAGTATCAAACTATATTCTAGTCCCAATGTCATAGCTATGGCCTCACGGGTGCCTCTGCAGCGTGCTACTTATCTCCATCCGCTTCTGTCTGGGCATCCGATTCCTGAGGTCGACCTTGCATATCCAGCCATTCCATCGCGTCGCTCGGTGTCTCAAAGAAGAGGGATCTGTTCTTATGAATCACCTTTAACCTGGCGGGGTAAAGCAACATGTAGCGGTGGCCTGCCTCTCTGAGCCTCCTCTTCACCGTTCCAAAGTTCATTCGACTCCATTGTACAAGCAGCGTGTAATCCGGATACGCTGTTATATTTGCTGACCCCCTTTCTATCGTGCCCCCTTTCCGGAAAAATTTGAGAATCTTCTTGCGGTCACGATAGTTCAATATCTTTGCAATCAACGGCCGTGGGGGGGCTCCTGGGGCCGGTCTCCTGGTCAGGGCCCTGTGCGCCCTTTCGACCGCGAACCCCTGGGTCAGCTCTCCGCCTGTAATCTCCTGCAAAAGCATGGTTTCAACAAAATCCGTGGGGTTCGATCCTTCCATTCCCTCCGGTACCCCCACTATGCGAATGTTATTGCGCCTGGCGCGCCCCTCCGCCTGCTCTGCTCTGTCCTCCAAATTGCCTACTCGTTGCACGAGGGCATTAAGTTCCTTGGCGTGTGTATTGCACGCCTCCATGGTCGGGGCCAACTCCTTCTCCAGTTCCCCAGTGCGCTTCGCGATCGTTCGCACATCCTGGCGCAACAGGTTCACTTCTTCTCGGACCGCTCCTATCTTGAGGTTTAGGCCCTCTTGCAACTCTTTCATGGCCAGGCCCAGTTTCGTCTCCCAGGCCACCTTCAGGTCAGCAATTGCTGCCAGCACCTCCTGGATGGTACCCGGTGGGTCCGTCGCCGCCGCAGGGGTTTCTTTGCTAATCACCGAGCGGGGGGTCTCCCTCTTATACAGCCAAGCCCAAGGGCGACCTAGCATAGGTCTCCACCGTAGGCTGTTTGATCCGGGGTCGCACCACCTTGGAGGACATCCTGTTGCGTCGATTGGGCCCACACGCCCAGCTGTATCCTCGCGGGGTTCGCTCGCCGGCCCCTTCACAGCGAGGTTTCGCTGAACCTGGGTTCACTCTGCTAGCCCGCCACGACCCATGGCCTCTGCAGTGGGGGCTCGCCCTTATGTTCTTGCTTTCAGCCCGAGGCGCATGCGACCCGTCTATCTGGTTGGGCTCGCCCATGTTCCGACCAACCTTGTCTTCCTCAGCTCGTCTGACCTTTCCCCTTCCTTTGCACGACCGCCACCTTCTTCGGGGTCTAGTTCCGTGAATATGCAGTCTCGCCGTTGGGGAGGGCGCGCGCCCTATGCCCCCCACTTTCATACGCCTTTAGATGCACCGTGGGCTCCAAAGTCCGCCAAAAACCATCAATTTTTTCCCTGGATCAGGATCGGATCATCGGGAGCTCCTCCAAGGAATGTCCTCTCACGTAGCCATCAAGCCACGCCCCATCAGCATGTGTAGTTGGTGAGCTACCATCTCCAAAGACTTTGGAATGGAATTTCTCCTTGCCAACCGCTGAAATTCTTTACAAGTTAGTGCAAAAGGTGCATATTGAAACAATTTTCACAAATATATAGGCTTAATAAAAACTGAATATTTTATGTGGATATAAGGAGAGCTCATCAACCATTCCAATACTTCAAGATATGCCATAGTTCCTTACCAAAATTACTCATGTGCAGAGAATAAAATGTGCATGCACAAAAAAGCTTTGTATGGTTGGGATAAACAATAGGTTTAGTTGTGGCTATTCATTTATCGACATTGCTTAGAGACAATGCAGAGAGTGTGTAAAACCATTCGAAATAAATACTCATGTTTATTACAAAAAAGAAAATATCACTTTTCACTGATCTGGCTGTCAAAACATTCAGACAGGATAACATTTTTGCAAATGAAATAATGGCAACTAAAAGGAATGTGTCAGAAAACATGCAAAAAGGAATTCATGTGCCACTTTAATGAAGTAATTCAAGGGCCAGGAGAACATGCCTCAAAATGTGTGTAAGTACGATAATTGCATTTGAATAACTGCACTGCAGAATATGATGATCAGAATTCCTGGGCCTCTGCTTGCTATCCACGTTACGTGGTCCTGTGAGTTGTTACATTTTCTCAAAACCAGTCTTACAGACAAGAGGCATATACACGATCCATTGTTACTCCCTAAAAACAGGTATATGCGCCCAACAAAAAGGGGAAACCATGAACATATAGGAACCTCCCCTCAGCTTCTACCCACAAAGTTCCAGTGATATATCTTTTTTAATCAGTTTCCCTGCAGAGTAGAAACTAAAATAATATTACCACCCAATCTCAAGAGGAATTGTTAGGGGAAATAGCATATTTTTAATAAACATGAAATATCTCTACTGGCAAACCTAACTACTTTCTTACTCCCTGAAAAATGATTTCATTCAAAGTAGGAAGTAAGATCATATCAGAGTATTCGTTGTAACCCAGGCATAGGAAGTGATATGACAGGATACATAATACAGCTTACAGTTTTGCCCACCCTTTCTTACCATAGCTTAAACACATTTCCACTAGAGTCTTACTGAGGTTTTGTCTGGGGCACCACTGAAGAAAATCACATATATTTGCCTTTTAAGTCAATAGCAGCAATGTTCATAGGTGAAACAGATTGAGTGCTTTCTTCTTTCACTCGAGACCCCTCTTATGAAATTTGCTGTTATCAGTTGTACAACATACATGGGGATGCTAGAGGCAATAAACGCACAAACATTATCATATTAAAAAATCCTCAGCAGCTGAGCAGGTAAAGAAACTAAAGGCACATTTTCCTAGACTGTTCCTAGAGTATCCAATCCTTCAGAAAACAAACACATTTCCTTCACTCTAGTGCCCTGCCAAGACATCTGATTTGGTTTTTGAACATTGCTGATTGTTTTTTCACCACAAAGGAGTGTACTCCTGTGCCCTCCCATCTATACCCCACCTCGGCTCCTGTGCTAGCCTCCAATTTCCAATACCAGTTGACAGGGCTCTGTAAAATGTGAGGGATTGTAGCAGTAAAACACTAACTGAGATATTTGCATACCCACACTACTTTTTAATGCAAAACATGTTTAAAACCTCACCATGATATTATGTGCAGTTGAAGAAAATGCCATGAAAGTGCACAATTACTATGAAGTGTATACAACATTGTTTGCAACATAGCTCACTTTAAATTGTCCGGCAGGATTATAAAAATGTTCAGTGAAACTGTTTTTTGCATAGCAGCAAGTTACCATATAATTTGTTAAGGTCTATGCCCCATGGAACTTTGAAAACTTGGAAAGGTGTCAGATTGTGTGAAAAGCATTCTAGTAATCTGTATAGTCGTTGCTCTAATACTTTATATGAATAATGGCAGGCATAGTCCATACCCATTAACCCTTGCAGGCCAGTTAAATGATATTGCAAGTTCTCCGCTTATAAAGTAGACATGACATTTGCCTACAAAAAATCCTTATAGGGCAAATTAATATTTGAGTTTTAGAATGCATTAACTTGCAAGGGGGCAGCGCTTCAAAGTGCTTGTGTGACATTTGTACAAAGAATAGGAATCATGGAATGAGGTTACACATTTAGGTAGCCTGGTTACTTGCACTCAGCATCTAATATAGTCTGGGTGACACTTTTGCCAAGGGCCCAGTGAGTGATAGAAATTCTTGTGCTTAAACTTCATTCATATTAGAAACCTAAAACAACTGGATGTAGGTATAAGTCTGGTAACCTTTTGTAAAGCTACGTTTGTCTGGTAATATAGCTGAAAGAGGCCTGGGGCGGAAGTTAGAGTCATAAGGTATTAGTGTGGTAGAGTCAAGTATAGGAGTCATGGATAGGGAGGGGAGATAATTTGGTTAATGTGTGCATACATCTCTTAATTATATCTTTTGTTCATGCAGTAACTTTTTCATATTAGTTTTTAACCTATTGTGGATGTATTCTACATTTAGGGTTTGGGGGCTTTTAAGGTCAGGCGTGCATAGTAGTGCAATGTAAATAAGCTAGACCAGAAAATCAATACTAGTTCATATAATTTAGCTTCATTTTGAGAGAAAGCAAATATTAGGTACCTGCTGTGCCTTGTGCATTATTAAATCTTGTTGAATATGTGGGAATTGTCTGTGTGCGCTGCTGAAATTCTTCTGAGCAGCACCCAGAAGGAAGTTGGGCAAGTGCACATGCACACAGCTTACAGGAACATTGGTGTCACTTTGCATCTACATAGCACAATTATTATTTTTTTCTTTTTTTTATATTTGCTTGATTAACTGATCTCACATGATTATCAAGTTAATTGCCTAATAGCCTCCCAGGGCATCAAGTAGATTCCATAATTCATACATCATGTACAGGTAAAAACAGAGTTCTAAAGTTCAATCCACATCCTCAGTAGCTCTTTTGTCAAGCACCTTTACTAGCACCAGTCTGAGGAAGGCAACCATTGATAAAGTTAGTGATATTTTAGATCCACTTAGCATGAGTTTCCACCATGTTTCCGCAGACATAGTCCTATATCCAGTTAGTTGTTCACCAAAGAAACCTCTCCTGGGCTTTGAAAAGTGCATACAAAGTACGGAAGTACATGAAAGTACTGTTAGCTGTATGGGAACGCTGTTTGAAATTGACTGGATTGCGGATCTTCGTTTTCACTTCTCAAGAACTTGCTCTTAGGTGCTCTGCTGATTAGCAGGATCATCGCCGAGCGGACGTCTTTCACAGACACATGGAAGCTGCCTTACTAGATTCTGAGAACTTCTCTTTTGATTGGGCTAGTGGCTCTTTCTCCCACCCTTGATCCCGCCCCCTTAACTTCAAAAATAGCGTGTGCAGCGCAAGCGCGCACACACAGAAGTACATGAAAGTACTGTTAGCTGTGTGGGAATGCTGTTTGAAATTGACTGCATTGCGGATCTTCGTTTTCACTTCTCAAGAACTTGCTTTTCCGTGCTCTGCTGATTAGCAGGATCGTCGCCGAGCGGACGTCTTTCACAGACACACAGAAGCTGCACGACTCGATTCTGAGAAGTAAATATTGAAAGTGACTCAAGTTCCTGTACTGGAACTTAAACATATACTGCCATTTCTATCTACTTGTGGCTGAACTAAACTCCTCCCTTCTTACTTGTTTGCAGCTTCTCTTTTGATTGGGCTAGTGGCTCTTTCTCCCACCCTTGATCCCGCCCACTTAACTTCAAAAATAGCGTGTGCAGCACACTCGCGCGTGCACAAAGAAGTACATGAAAGTACTGTTAGCTGTTTGCTGCTTTGGTGTTTGTGTTTTTGTACTTATATATGTAATCTGCACCGTGGTTCAGGGGGAGAAACTGAATAAGTTTACTACTGGAATACTGTATGGTACGTCCATTCAATTTTTGTATCATTTACATTGAACTTTTCACTTTCACTGCTATTGTCCTTTTTGGGTTTGTTGGAAAAGCTTACTGACAAAGCGAGATATAAGTAAGCTGCGGCTGCTGGTAGTCTAGTGACCTGCTACAAAAAAAAAACAGTACTCAGTTCTCCCATAATGGTGCTAACACTAAAAACAGGAATGCCGGCCCAAGATAAAATAAAGGCTTGTGTGGCAGCGGCTTTCCACACCCCAAAATCCTCCTCGCGCTCCATTTAGCTAGTACGCGTATGTAAATCTGCCACAAACATACGTTCCTGTGCACCCCTAGCTGACATACGTAAATTTTGTGAGCTGGGTGCTAAAATGGGGGGAGGAGGAGAGAAGTCTCAATTATTTCACTCAATCAAGGGAGCTTGTAATGAACATGCAGATAAACAGGAGGAAATCGGGGGGTGGTTGATTTGATAAATACCCCGCCTGATTCTCTAATAGCTGCTGGTGCGCTGGCCATCATTAAAGAACAATTGGGAATAAGAGGGGGGGTGAATGAAGTCATACATACGGCAAATCCCCCAAAACTATCAATGGACTTTGGATCCGATGATCAGGTTGAAATTGTGGCAGAAACTTAATCCCCTGATCTAGCTTTGAAAAATTTAACACCTAGCAGGGAAAATTCTACTAATAATAATGATGGTTGCGATGTGAGTTCTCATAGCCTCAGTAAGGTGGTTAACTTAGAGTGTGAAACTGGAGCGAGCATTAATGATCTATCTAAATCACCAATGATGTTCTCCCCCTCGGCAATTGAGTCATCTGTATTGTCTTGCTCCTTCACGCACCCCAATCCAGCTCATTATACTCCGGCTTTAAAACACCTACACTCCCAAGGGACGTTTATCGTAGGTGTTGAGACCTCTCTTCAAACGATGAATGCAGCGTGCACTAACACTATTGTATGATTCCTTAGATTCAAAAATGAATGAGCAACATGTGTTATTAACTAAAGTGCTACAGAATCAAAGAAATGGCAATCTTTCATGCGACTGTTTTAATAATCAATGTAATATTGATTTAAATTTGAAAAAAGGCAGTGAAGAGTAACAGGGGAAAATGCATGCTGATAAATTCGATAAACCTGATGTACTTTTAATTGATTGCTCACAGAATCAACAACTGGTGTTACAGCATCATGCAGGCAAGGCTAAAATACCTGTCCAAAATAATGATACTGCTAATAAGGCAAGAGAGAAAGTGCTGGAGATTAAAAAGGGTGTAATTACTCCCATTCCTGAGGTCGAAACTTGTATGAAGGATAAATGTGTTCCTTGACAGCAATGTTCCAAAAAAAGAAAGGCAAAACTGAAGAACATAAAAATTCCGACTTCTTCTTCTAGTGGGAATGGCCAACAAAGCAAGGATGTGGAAATTGTAAAAGAATCTATGCCAGATAACAAAGGGACTACTTACCTCATATTTCATAAGCAAGCTAAAAAAGGACAAATTCCGATACTTAAGGCTACCAAAAAATCAAAAAATGTTACATCTATTCCTAACTCTAATATTTCTGGAACTTGACAGTTCATACAGTCGCTATCAAAACCTCGGCAATGACAATGGCGCAGAAAGCTATTCCCAATAAATATCTTAAAGCAAATCAAACCAATTTGGCCAAAATAGCTTCTTTGCTGTATGAACCTCTAGATAGCCTGGTTTTATTGAGCAATCAGAACAATGCAATCAACACCAATCAGGTGGCTTTGGCTCCAGCTCTGTCAGGGAATAATACGGTTTCTGTGGAGCCCTCTTCTTTAAACTTAGTGAATGCTACAGATTTGAAATCCTCTAATGAACTTTTGCCGGTAGAGCCTGCAAAATTGCCGGGTGTGGACACATCAATAATGAAAAAATGGAAAGAAGAAATTGAGAAATCAGTTCAAAGAATTGTTTCTAATACAGAGGACTCTTTGGAAAGGAATATTTCGAACCAATCTGTTCCACTGGCCTATCCAAAAAATGTTTTACATCAAAGAGATCCAAAAATGAATCCTGCCTCAAGTGGGGCGCAGCGAACCCCTCTGAAACCTGTTTTAACACACCATTTAATTTTGCAGTGCCGCTCGCATCCGTTCCACACATTTGATCTCAAAAGACAGTCAGTCATGAACATCTTTGCGGATGTACCAGCTCTGGAAGGAATATGTTCAGCTGACATTGACCAGATAGAGTTCTTACATCAAACTGACTTATCTGTTGTAAAGTTGTGGATGAAATCAGGCTTTGTTAAAAATGCACTGTGGCAAGCAAGAATGGATTTATACGAATTGGGGTTTCAACTGTTAAATAATTCCATAGCGGATCCTCCACAAATATCTATAATGAGGAATCAATATCAGTCCAAATCTCTCATAAATGCACAGTATCAGTCCACAAACCGACAATCAAGTTCATCAATTGAAAGTGAAACATGCTACAATGATAGAGAAGAGAGACCATGCAGAAATTAACTATTACAGCAGCTAGTCTCTCTTTCTCTAGCCTCTTGGAATACGAGAGGATTTAAACATCTGACAAAAAGTAAGGATTGTTTGTTGGGAAAATTTGATATTTTGGCTTTTCAAGAGATATGGTTAGCATCTGCCCCGGTCTGCGACAGTCACATTATAGCTTTAGTTCCAGCGATTATGCCTCTTAAGGGTAGACCAATGGCAGGACTTATGGTATCCTTAAAAATATCTCCTAATATTCATTTAGAGCTGTGGTTTCCCCCAAATAGTTTCTTCCAAATGGTGAGGATAAAAATTGATTCCAAGATCATAGGATTAATAAACATATACTGGAACCACGCAGCTATTACAGATCAATAATTTTTTACCTACCTAGAAGTCCTTTTGAACATGACCCTTCTAGATCCAACCTGTGATCACATAATCATTACTGGGGATCTGAATATAACTTGTCATGTTCAAAGAGGCAAATGTTTATCTACAGCTGCTCTGAGATGGAATTCAATAATGGAAGAGCATCATCTATTTAAACTTAACAGTACCAAAACAGGGGACATTCCACAACATGACACCTGGCATTGTGGCACACAATCTGCAATGATCGATTATACATTCGTAGATGGGCAATTGTTTAATTGTATAACAGAATTCTCTATTCTTCCCCAACTAATAAGTGATCATGATATACAAAGCATGAACTGGTCATGGTCTTTTCACGAGAAACAGTATGAAAAATCATTGGCAACAAACCTGTTTTTGAATAACGCGTTAAACAGATTTAAGTGGTGTCCAAAATCTCTACACATGCTAAACTATAATTTGGTAAGGAGTGAGACTAAGAGACAGAATGGGTGTCTTTCTGTTGTGCCTTCCTATGTGGAAGAAATGCTAATTTTTGCTGTGAAAAGAAACAACACAAAAACAAATGGTAATAAGACCTTGCACTCATATGATCTTGATGTTTCATTGCGAAAAGCGCAATATAGAAAAGATAAAAGACAGGTGATGTATTTGAACCATTGTGATAGGGAACCAAAGCTTAGATCGTTAAAGTGTAAATATAAGAACTGGTTGAAATTGAAACATGCTATATTGTACCAGCAGGATGCAGAAAATATGCTAGACAAATTGAAGTCTAAGAATTCAGCTAAGATCTGGTCCCTGTTGAACTTTAGAGAGTCCAAAGATCAAACAATCCATCAGTTGAATCCCATATCCCAAGAAGTATGGGCCTCTTTCTACAAGTCCCTGTATGCGGATATTAACTCAGAAGAGGTCCTTACTTCAACTGATAGTAGACAAGCAAAGGACTTGTCCTTTGAACTGGATGATATACTGTTTCAAATATCAAAACTGTCAACTTCTCGTGCACCAGGGCCTGACGGTTTATCTAATTACATGATCAAACAACATCCTATGGCTTGGGCTAAAATTTTCGTATGCATTTTTTTTTTAAATAGTGAGAACTCGCTGTATAGCAAGCTCTTGGAAGAAAGCGATAACAATACCTATCTACAAAAAAGGAGACCATGAGAATCCTGCCAACTATATGCCAATATCATTATTAGATATACCAAGCAAAACTTTTGCAAGATTGTTGTTAAGAGACCTGAATGACTGGTTGAATTTTGCGAAATTGAGAGACCCAAATCAGACTGGGTTTATGGCGGGAATGGGGACGGCAATTAATCTGCACATTCTGGAAGTTATTAAAAAGCAAGAACAGCTAAAAGGTCAAACCATATACTTGGCCTTTATTGATTTCCAGGCGGCGTTTGATTCGGTATGCAGGAAATTGTTTGTTAAGAAACTCTGGGAGGCAAATTGTCCAGAATATTTAATATTCTGGATAAAAGAATTGCACTCAGAAACAACTGTGCAAATTAGACTAGCCTTGGATGGAACACTATCAGATCCAATTTCAATATTCAGAAGCCTCAAGCAGGTGTGCATCCTGGCCAGCACTCTCTTCAGTTTTTTTCATGGATGTGGTGCGTCATTACTTTTTGAATTGTAGAGCAGATGCCCCTCGAATTGGGGGTCGTCCTGTGCCATGTTTTTTCTATGCGGACAACCTGGTGTTATTGGCCAAGACTCCTGGGGGATTGCACAATTTGTTGGCTGCCCTGAGTAAGTATGCAGATGCAAACTTTTTGACAATAAATCAAGCAAAATGCAAAATTATGATATTGGGTCTGAAGAGAAAAGGTTCTCAGTTTAACTTCCAATGGGTATACAAGATGTAGAAATTGAAATAGTGGCAGAGTATAAATATCTAGGCCTCCAATTCAGTAATGATACAGCTGATAAACCATTTTTTAGAGTTTTGCAACAACAAGTCTCAACTGGGATATACCAAACGAAAATAATACAGGCTAAATATGGCAAGTTTTCTCTGATGCCAGCAGTGATATTTTATAAACAGAAGGTTGTCCCTATACTGACCTATGCTTCTGAAACAAGAGAAACCATGAAGAAGTCTATATGGGTCAAAATGGAAGGAGAATTTTGGAAATCTGTATGTGGCCTTCCAATGTCAGTTTCAACATGCCTATTAAGACACGAATTGGGTTTGGTATCCCTGTATGCGGTTTATCTTTGGAAAGTGCTGAGTTTATATCGCAAGTACTTGATGGTTACTGAAGATAATGGTGTGATGTTTATGATGGGAAAAGTCATGTTGAATACAGACAACAATAACATTGTTAAGTGGCAAAAGTGGATACAATCACTAATGACAGAGGCTGGTATTGATGACGAGCTCTTAACAAATAACCCGGAAAGAGCCAAAAGGAAACTATGGATGTTTGATTGGATTAAGACCAGGGATGCATGTGGAAAATGAAAGATCTTTAAATGCCAATCCTTTGCTATCAAGGAAGTATACAAAATAGAGCAATACCTTGTCCAATTTCCTAATCAAAAAAGCAGATTTAGCTATCTGAGAATAAGATTGAATATCTGTCTCTCAAATGAAGTGTGTTTCATGCGTAGGATGGTGACAAATGGGGATTGTAGATTTTGCAAGGAGCCGCTACAATCTGAAACTTTAAAACATTTAATTGCTGTCTGTCCTGCTTTAATTGAAAAGAGATGCAAATTTTTCAAACACTTGTTCGAGAAACAGGCTGTTACTGACTATGAGGTTTTATGGGACAAAGTGTACCATAGTCAACTGGCCAAAATGAACTTAGCTATACTTATGTTTGTTGAGACTTTAAATCTGAAAGAATGTACTGACAAGTGTATTTTGGAAAATATGTAATTTCTGAAAAGGACGTTCTAAATTATATCTTTAGGTAGCGAAGGAACTGGACAAACTAAACTAAGATACTGTAAAGGTCGTGGCTAAATGTGAATGAGCAAATCTCTTGAATTTAGTGCTAAATGTGATAACCATGACAGGTGTGCAAAAGTATTTGGTTTAAAAATAATTGATATTTTAGCATTGAACAATTTTTAATGTGAAATTTATGGGGCGAAATCTAGTTTTTTTATTTGTATTTTAAGAATGTAAATTGTATACATGTAATGATTGGACTGTTTCTTGTTTGTTATTTTTTGAAAGGCTGTTTTTACATCTAAATCGAATACAAAAAATAAAAAATAAAAAATAAAGTGATGTTTGAGTGTTTCCTTTGTATCCTCTTTTTTACAGAATCTACATAGCGAGCCTGGGGTGGGATGGATCACGTTCTGTCAGTATTTCACCTGTAGGGTAAAGATGAAAACACATTCTTATAAAGACTGCTCAGATACCTGGATCGGGACATTTCAATAAGTATGGTTGAGGACAGCCTCTTTTTCCTATTTCTGTTGCAAAATCCTGATGGAGTTTGAGCTCGGCCACCTCTTCCATTGTTGTGATCCAGGCTTTCAGCAGGAGCTTTTTCTGAATTGTAAAGAGCATAAGCAACAAGTCACTCAGCTGTCTTTCCAAGCTCTTCAATAGTGTTTCACATTCATTTTCCAAGCAATAATTAACAGATTAGCTCTGTATATAAATTCATGTTGGATCCCCTCTAGCATCGGTGCTGTTGGCTTATTGATACATTTAACATAAATCATCTGTTTCTTCCAATGCACTTCCATTAATAGTGAACTTAAGGCCAGTTATTTTCTCATAAGCAGGATACATATTGATCACGGCAGCCCTAACACCTTCTTCCAGAACCAACCTTCTATGAGGGGCCACCATTTAATTGGCATGTTAAGGTAAGTTTCTGATCCATAAATTCGGACCTTTGTTTTATAGAAATCCAAAATAGGGATCAGGGAAAATGTACAATATTTCCTCTTCAGGATTATTGCTTGGTTCGACAATGTTCAAGTTTTTAATAACAAAGCCTCAACTGCTGCAGTTTCCACCGTGCTATTGGAAATTATCATAACCCGATATTTAAAAATCGTCATTTCTGCTATCACTTTTGCCATTAAAATGATTTGTTTGTTCCCCTGCCCCCCTTCTTCAGAATCAGGATCTTAGTGTTTTAAATGTTAATTGCTAGGTTGTTTAGCTCAGTGGCCCTCATTACAACCTTTGCGGAGGACCATGGTGCTACTAGCACCATGGTCCATGACGCTAAGGTTACGATTCCGCCATGGTGGATGGCGGAATTACCGCCCCATTACAAGGTGAGTGGGGCGGTAATTCCCCATTCACCAATGGCCCTTTCCCCATTCCCATTTTTGCCCCATAGGGCATAATGGGAATGGGGAAGGCGATAATTACGGCACCGTAAATTACGGTTGCCGTAATTATCGCCAAGGTCCCTTAGCGGGTTGGTTTTTAACGCCTGCAAAAAGCAGGCGTTAAAGTCACCATCCCGCTAAGGGACCTTGTAATCAGGCGGTAAGTGTTTAACGGCGCCGACGCTCTTTACGGCGCCATTAAACACTTACCGCATGGGTCGTCATGAGGGCCAGTGTATCTTTGGAGACCCTCTAATTGGTGTTGAAGGCAAATCTCTGTGTAATCCATCAGGACGAGGTCATCCGCATAGAGAAGATGTGTGATTTTCACTGTTCCCAATTTTGGCAGCAAATTGCAGCCATGTGCTCACTTAGATCTGAACTGTAGAAATTGTATAGGGTTGGAGATAGAGCACATCCTTGTTTTACTCCTCTATAAATGTGTATTTCCTTGCTGAAAAGGCCTGCTGTATTAAGTCAGATTCTGATGGTAGTATTCAAGTAAAGACCTTGGAATTGTTCTCATAGATCTGTTGAACAGTTTCCTCCTTCAGTTTATGCCAAAGTCGGTCTCTGTTCAGGCTATCGAGAGCCTTCAAAAAATCCTCAAAGGCTAGATATATTTTATTAGTTGATATCAGCAATTTTGCTTTCAGCATGGAGATTACGAAAGCCAAAGGGGCCGTTCCTATTCCTTTAACAAATATTTCTTGGAATTTGTCCTGTAGCCTGTTGGATTCCAGCCACTGGGTAAGCCTTTTCAATAATAGACCTGCATAGATTTTTTCCATAATATCAAGTAAGGCTATGGGCCTATAGTTCGAAGGCTCTGTTCTTACACTATTTTTAAATATGGGTATAATATGGGCAGCCTTGCAGGACAGTGGTGGTTTTCTTTTATTTAGTATATCTTGAACTACTGTATCGACCAGTTTGGCACAATTATGAGGGTTTTCTTCCATCAGCTGGTTTGAAACCCCATCAGCACATGCCGCTCTTGAAGATTTTAGTTGGATTATCATTTTGATTAGGTATTCTTGGTCGTAAGACAGGTACCATTGTTTCCCAGCCTTCTTCTAATATTGTTTCCTCTCAGAGGGATCTTCAAACAATTTGGAATAGACGGCTATGAAAGCAGTCTCTGACACTCCCAAAGTTTGGAGATAATGTTGGGGCTGGTTTAGTGCTCTTATCAGTGACCACATTTGCACGGTAGATTTTCCTTTGAGGGCAGCCAGCATGGTTTCAGCGTCATTTTGTAGAAGCTTATTCCCGTAGTGCAATACAAATCTCAGATTGAGAGCTGTCAAGATTCTCAAAGGAAGAAAAGTGGGGCAACATCCTTAAGAGTCAGATCATGCACCAATGCAGGTATCCTCCGAATCATCCACAACACCCTTCATTGTTACCAGATGACTAAACGAGACTCAGGTGGCATGCAACCCATTATTCGCTGATGTAATGAACTCTAACTACCATAATTCATCACTTTTGATTATGCTGACTAGGACTGATGCTAGTTGTGGTTAAACATATTTGGGGATCCAACGGTTGCAGGTAAGAGAACCCAAAATTCAGGTCCCCCAAGCAGGACCCCTTTCTTTTTGGTTCAATTACAGTGGCTGTAGGTACAAGTCTGGTAACCTTTTGTAGAGCCAAGTTTGCCTGGTAATATATCTGAATGAGGCCTGCGGCGGAAGTTAGAGTCATAAGGTATTAGTGTGGTAGAGTCAAGTATAGGAGTCATGGATAGGGAGGGGAGATAATTTGGTTAATGTGTGCATACATCTCTTAATTATATCTTCTGTTCATACAGCAACCTTTTCATATTCGTTTTTAACTTATTGTGGATGTATTCTACATTTAAGTTTGGGTGCTTTTAAGGTCAGGCTTTCATAGTAGTGCAATGTAAATAAGCTAGACCAGAATATCAATATATGGATAAAGGATCACCAGTAGGACCTTGGGTTTGAACCAGGCACCACCCCCCAATCCATGGCATTACCCACACCCATGATGGCTTACATTATGTGAAGGGTCACAATAGATGGTTGATGATAATGACGTTTCAGATATGGACGTCTAATCTCCATGGAATCCCTGTTGTGTACAAGCGGTCATACATTTCCAACGTCCCTTCCAATATTGATGCGATTGTATGTCCACTGCTGCCTGCATGCCTCCTCTTTGCCATTGAAGGGCTATGCAGCTCTTCCAGTAGGTCATTTGCAGTGTTTGAAAACCGCAGCTTTATGCTGGTTCTGGCACCAGAGGTGCACGCCATGTTCATCTTGTTTGCACTCGTCTACACGTTATAATATGGATATGCATATTTAAAAGCTACTGTGTGAACTCACTTTCTGGCAGCTAATATTGGCATCATGGTTCCCACATATGGTACGCGTTGTAACAGGCTGGTCTCTAACCGTCACCAATAGAAGAACTGTTCATTTTCACCTGGCACTGGAGTATTGCAGTGGCAGCCAGGTTCGTGCAAGTGTGATTAGCATGAAACTTGTGCTGTCATATCCATGATTAACCATCCATGTTTGTACTGGCATTTTATTTATGAACGTCTGTTAAGAGCAATTTTAAAACAAAAACCAACGATAAGGGTGGCCTATGGCACTCAATTAAGCCACAGCTCTCTATGTGCAGCTCTGAACATGAGCACACGTACATGCCCTGCTCTCAGCGACAGCCCCGATCAATCTGAGAAGGACGCCGATAATGTTAGCATTAACCACCCTTCAGAATGAACACTGGGCAATCAATGGGGCCCTTCTCACCCGCCCCTTCACAATGATTCATACAAGTTCCATGCGAACCCCAGGTCATGGGCATTTGTCTTTTAGCCCTCATGCTTCAGGAGTCAGAGGACTCACTGGTCATCAGCATGTTATTGTTTCTGTTTGTGAAGATTAATGGCGGATGCATCGGATGCAGGAGCAACAGAGAGCCCCGGGCAAACGGTAATGAGATGGGGGAGCCTGTAAATTCATCCTTGCTCGTGGGGAGGAAAGCAAAAGACATGAACGGTGTCATTAGTTGCCACTGTTATACATTTACAGGTGATAATAATTGATATGCAAGACCTGGAATTCAAGACTTGTGTCACTATTTCACAAACAAAAGATGGGAGACTGGGGGAGTGGGAGTAGTGTCGATTTACATAAACTGCACTAGGTGGTGTAAACATTATGATAATACTAATTAAGTATGTCGTGGTTTGCTAACTTGCATTTCATATTTAGATTATAGTGCGTATTTAGTTTACAGGACAGTGTACACACGTAATTCAACAGCACGTTTGCCATTTTAGATCATAAAAGATTAAAAGAAACGGAAAACAAATATATAGAAAAAAAGGTCACGTTATAAATATATGCGTTTCAGTGTTATTTTGGTCCATGGGTGACAGGACCTTATTGCACTTGGCTGTAGTAAATTGCACTGACTGACATGTTCCACCTTATATTCAATCTGTTGAAATTACCAGCAGTATGTTTAACATTGTCCAGTGCAATTTACCACCACTTGATCAAAATAGAACAGCAATGTAATTTATCACAGCAGTCTTAACAGGGACGTCATTTCACCAAAATGCCAGGGGTAGCGGAAGTGACATCACACGCCCCATGACCTCTGCTGACATCACAGGAAGTGATGCAATCTGACCCCAACCCGAAGGGACATCATGGGAAGCGATGGAACACAACCTTTCACCCTTTGACAAAACAGGAAGTGCCATCACATAGCATTGTTTCTAAGTAGACTATGAAACATATGGTTCCAGTATCACTGTAAAGTGATATACATTGCATAGAAGAATGGATCACCATATGTATTGTTAATATCAGTGTGTATAGGCCCGTATTACCAAATTTCTGTGAATGCAAGCAGACGTCCAAGGCCAAATAATAATGATGCGTTATTATATAGCACTTACGTGGAAGTGCTTCATATAGAAAAAATATACATACAATATCACCCAACCTGTGTTGGTACTCATTTATCAACCACAGCAGGATGAGAGGCTGAGTTGCCCTTGCCTGGGAGTCGAACCTGCAACCTGCAGATCACGCACACATTACAGCAGCAAGCGCTCTACCCGTTGAGCTATCTTACTGGCTATAGCAAATAGAAAACCAGTCACCCCAGAAACAAAGAGCCACATGCTGCTGACCACAAAAATCAAAATAAAATGAAAATATTTTTTTAGCGGTGGCAAGGGAGACCACAGGGGTAGCTAGGGTGACTTCAGGGGTCGCCTTTGTGACCCCTGGCGACCCCTAAATGATGTCCCTGAGTCTTAAGTTTCAGTACTCGTTGAAGTGTATGTACTCCAGGCCCAGATCATATAATATACCCTAGCACCAAGTATTCTTTTTAATGGTGCCAGTTAATGTTGTACAATTGCCAGGCCATTTTCACTAAAAAGAAGTGCAATGGTGATGTTTGCACGGACTAGCAACTGCAAAACCGAGACATTGCACTGCTTGCTTTGCTTAAATGTCGCTGCAAAATGTCTGGCTTAAGTGGAATGTGCGTGATCCGGCCTACGTTCTTTACACTGAGAAGCGGTATATTTTAAAATGATATTCTGCATGCCTGGAGCCTTCTGGGACCAAACCACTAAATGTCTGTCTAAGAATCCCTGAAGAGCTCCCATCAATATGTGTTCGACCTCCATACATTTGATTCAGCTCATTCATTTTTAGAGCTCTCAAATGGTCCCATGGCAGTTGTGAGATGTAGAGCCTGCCATGGCATTGTAGTCCATAACACTTTGCATGAGTTCTGCTGCCGTTCAAATGGCAAACGAAAAACTGCCATAATGCAAAACAACATGAGCTTTAATGCGAGGAATCAACACGTTACAACCAGCATTTGGCGACTTTCAGTATGTACATAATGCATACAACATAAAACATAAACACATATTAGAGATATAGTGGGAAATGTTGATGCTGACATTTAAAAGAAAGCTAGACCGATACAGAAAAGAATGTGACGTGTACATGGAAATGCTTTACTTTTGCATGGTGAAAATTGGTCTACCAGTGATGGAAGGTGGATTCAATAAGCCACATGTTATCAGTAGCAATATATATGCACAGTGCTAATATTATGATGAAACAGACGAATAGCAAACTGCAGGAACTGTTGCAGCCTCTATGATGTGGGTGTTTTCAAAGTGGTAGTAGACCCACAGTTTATAATTTATTACAAACTTATTTGCGGAAGAGCAAAAACATTTTCGGAAGCTGAGAAATATCGATTAAGTATATTATTACAAGCTTATGGCCTCCAGGCTGCAATCCCTTGTCGGCTGTACCGAGTTTACCACCCAATGGTTAGTTTCTTTGTTGGGCCCCCATAACACCCGTGCTGTTATTCATAACTCCTCGTCTATTCCATCTTTGTTGACACGAGGCGTTCCTCAGGGATCTTCTCTTTCTCTCACTCTTTTTAACATTTATATACTTCCTCTCCTTCTGTTGCTTGATGATCTGGCTATCCTGCATACCAACTATGCAGATGACACCCAGGTCATCCTCCAACTCTCCGGCCCTTACTGCGCCGATGCAAAGGCCAGCTCGGCCATTCACTCAGTCATTCACTCCTGGATGGCTCAGAACTCTATGGCCTTGAATGCTGAATAAGCCAAGTTCCTTATAGGCGCCGCTAGTCACATGTTAAAAGTATCTTTCTGCAGACTATGCTTCATTTTTAATTGCCAATGTTTGCATTCCCATTGTCCAAAGCGTCAAGACACTTGGGATCACTATTGATGCTGAACTCTCTATGCTCTCTCATGTGGCTAAAACCTGTGCCACATGTGGCTGGATTAACAAATAGCTCTGCTCACAGCACCCTTTCTTATCTGTAAACAATATGTCTCTCCTTGCCGCCGACCTTATCAACTCAAGGCTTAACTATTGCAACAGTTTTATGGCTGGTAAATCTTCTGCCAACATTGTAGCTCTTCAGACCACCCAAAATGGCGCGGTCTGAGCGCTGCTTGGTTTATCAAGGCAGCATTCCATCACTGAAGCCAGAAAAAATGTCACTGGCTTCCAATCAGGCACAGGGTATCTTTCAAGATAAGATACGCACACTCACGTTCAAATGCCTGAACGCCATTGCACCTAGCTATCTCTGAGCACGGATGCAAAGTTACGTCGCAGGATGCTCTCTCAGGTCAGTGGAACAGGCTAGACTCTTCTAGCCTCACTTCCGTCATGCCAAATTTGGAAAACAAGCTTTGACCTCATTGCTAGAGCACTGTGGAATTCTATCCCACTTCACCTTAATTCCTACCCCTCTTTGGTTGATTTTAAAAAGAACCTGAAGACCTTCATCTTCACCGTCCCCTAATTCTGTGCTTTTTGAATCTTGATTTTCTTACTCGTATTTGATTGTCTGTCTTGTTTCTTGTTTTCCGCTGTGAGGCCTGCGGGCGATTTGGCGCTCTAGCAAGAATTAAAATAAATAAATATTATAATTATTCTTTTATGACTACCAGCAAGTGGTTTCTAAGCATGGGATTGGGTTTCAAACCTGTGTTGCCCTGCATTGTCTTGTTTTCAAGACAAACCCGTTGCCCTGAGCTATCTTTGCTCCCCTATCGATGGTGATCTCTTATAACCCACAACAGACTGCATTAATCAGAAAATCCTTATGTTATTCTAGCTCACAACCAATAATATTGGATGAGGAAAAACCCTGCACACGCTAGACAGTATATTCTTCATTAACAAGTGCAAAACCATAAAGGATGTTAAGGATGTACTGAACCTTTTGAATTAGATAGACAACACATGCCATGTTCTTACAATGTCTGTTACCTCTTCCGAACTCTGTGTTTGCTTCTCAAATGCCACTAAGAGAAATTTTCCATTCATCTAATGCGATTGATTAAAGGTTCAAAACATAAAAATGGTGTTGGGGGTTTTATGCACAACTTTTTGGGCTTGTGTCCCAGTACTAGAAAGATGTGCATGGCGTTTTCAAATACATTTAAACTACTTCGGGAATGCTGAGTATTAGTAGCTTACGGGGGCATGGCTTTGGCCGCCCAGCCAATGAGGAGGGTCAGTACGGGGGCTTTAACACATGGTAAAGCCCATGCTTCGAGCCTCCTCAGAGCAGGAGGCTGCCATTTTCCCCTGATGGATAATCAGGCAAGTACTCCCCTACACACCCGCCTCGCCATCCCCCCACCACCCACACCCCTTTTCCACATATTTACCTCCCTCAAAACCCATCAAATTCCCGCCCCACTTACCTTGCGCTGCTGCCCCTCACCGTCTATGTGATCTGCTGTGTTCCCGGCAGGTCCCTGATGCGCAAATAGCTGACATGCAGCTGCAATGCAAAGAGAGAAGGGACTACAAGTAGTTCCCTTCTTCCCGATCTGTGGCGGCCATCTTATTAGAAACGGCGAACATTATTAGTACCCCGGTACAACGTACCAGGGTACTGCTAAAAGTAATATTAACCTTGCAGGGCGTGGGCATTCTAACTGGCTCAGGTCATTAACTGACCTGGCAATGCCCACTGCTCAGGTATCATTGCTTAAACATTAGCAGGCTATTGATACTTGGAGGCACTTACCATCTCCATTGACAGAAGATCCCAAACTGTGAACTTTATGAGCATTAACATTTATAAAGGGGGATCACTTGCAAAATTCTAAGCCAAGTAAGAAAAATATGTCAATGTCAAATGAGACATAGAAAGATGATCTCATAAACGGGAGTGTTAAATAGGCGGTCTTAGAATTAGCTATGTTTGAAAATGTATCGTTATGTTAATTAATAGATGTTTGCGGCAGTGAAGTCTACTATCTGTGGCTCTTTAGGACTATCATTTTTTTTTCTCCCGTACTGCATGATCTCATATAAGTACATACCTATGAAAATGAAAAGAAAAAAAACATTATAGTGAAATTTATATTTGCAAGATACATTTTATTTTTGTGATTTAATAAAAAAAGAAAAATACAAGAAAATGTTTGTCATAAGTGCTTCTACAAGTCATCATTAGTTATTTTTGGTATGATACAATCGTTCTCCATGTCGCAGCACTGGCCAGTTTTTCCTTCTTATATATGGCAGCCTTGAGGGCCAAAATGTGGCTGAACAACTGTCCTAAAACATTTAGGGACAAGGAATACGAAAGGCCGGTAAAGATTGTGTAAATATTTGTCTTTCAAGTCCAACAATATTTAAGAGTGAAGATTTCCTAAAAAAAAGGCAGCTACTTTATACTTGTGTCAATCATGATATAGAATGGGTTAAATATATAACCGTTGCAAAATGTTCTTTTTTTAAAGTGCTCCTACCAGAAACTGTATGAATATCCGAAAAGGAGCTGCCCAGATAGGAAGATTGATGTAAATGGATAAATGCATACATGGGCCCGCACTTCAAGATTTTGGTTGGTGTATTTCATTTTATTGTGTTGCCCCTGGTTTCTGAAATATGAGGATGGAACCTCTATGGAATGAAAACAAAGCCCTCAGTCAATTATTTTAAGAAACATGTAGCACTAACGACTCTAGAACTGACTGCTATGTAGGAGGCTGTGTAGGCACCATACTCATTTTATTTTAAGATAGCTTTTCAATTTATTTTGAAATAAATGGTCTTGAGCAGAGTTATTCAGACTCTGGGGTTACAGGGTTGTCATGCAAAAGAATGACAGTGCCCTGGCAGTATCAAGAGGTTCTATTGTGTGGGTGACACCGCGGTCGTGAATATAAGCAGTTGAGCTATTTTTTATGTAATTGTGTGTTCCTGCGTGCAACCCATACATGTATTTGTAATAGTGTGTACATACAGCCATGTTGTTAATCAGCAAGTACCTCTTATTCTGGCCTTCAGATAGCTTAGGATATTCAACCAGCAAGCCACTTCCAGTGTAAAGGTGGTAGAGTGAGCACATACTGCATATGGAACATATAATTCTCCCTGTAAAATATCAAGTTTGTAGATGTGATAATGCATTTACTCTGAATATGTATCACTGAAATGGAAATATCTAGGTTTGTGGCATGCCATTCTGTCTGTGAACCATCCTAAATCACAACAAATAACAATCTGCATGCCATTCGGTGATGCCAAGCTCTAGACATGAGTATGCTGATTTGTTTGCATCCCACAAATAGCAACTTCAGTAACCACACGGCCATACAACCGTGACGCTCACAGCCATTAAACATCAGGTGTTTAGCTTTTCATATTTTCATTTCCTGATTTTATTTTTAGTTCAATCCAGTGGAGTAAAACATACTTCTCATCGTCTAATGACTAAACAGTAAACATTGGGCCAAGGTGACTTGTGTTGTAAACCGACTAACTTGAAGAAATACAATGGGCTGAAAGTGCGGCTGCAAGTGCAATTCCAGCAGTGGTTCTTGTTGTACCCGGACCCTTCTTCTGAGAAGCCGACTTCCATGAAGAATGCAGGCTGCCGTGCGGAACCCGTCCACGGGCTGAAAGTGCGACTGCAAGTGCAGATCCAGCAGTAGTTCTTGTTGTACCCGGACCCTTCTTCTGAGAAGCCGACTTCCATGAAGAATGCCGGCTGCCGTGCGGAACCCGTGCACGGGCTGGAAGTACAGCTGCAAGGGCAGTTCCAGCAGTAGTTCTTGTTGTACCCGGACCCTTCTTCTGAGAAGCCGACTTCCATGAAGAATGCCGGCTGCCGTGCGGAACCCGTGCACGGGCTGGAAGTACAGCTGCAAGGGCAGTTCCAGCAGTAGTTCTAGTTGTACCCGGACCCTTCTTCTGAGAAGCCAACTTCCATGAAGAATGCCGGCTGCCATGCGGAACCCGTGCACGGGCTGGAAGTACAGCTGCAAGGGCAGTTCCAGCAGTAGTTCTTGTTGTACCCGGACCCTTCTTATGAGAAGCCGACTTCCATGAAGAATGCCAGCTGCCGTGCGGAACCCGTGCACGGGCTGGAAGTACAGTTGCAAGGCCAGTTCCAGCAGTTCCATCAGTTCATGCAGGTCTGCGGTCCAACGCTCACGTACAAAAACACATTTTATTTGATTTCACAAATATGAAAACAATACTTTATATGTTCATTAACAATACACACAATTTATACTCAAAATTAGTTGTGATGGGGTTAGCAAAGTGCACCTCAATTGTCTCTAATGCAACACAACTTTCTTTTGGTGAATGTTCACTCCATAGAACACAGTGGATTTTCTGGACTCTGTGCCATGTACGCTCTTGAGTGTACATTTTGTGTATTGTTAGTGAACATATACTGTATTTTTTTTATATTTGTGAAATCAAATAAAATGTATTTTTGTACTTGAGTGTTTGAGTTGCCCCTGAAAGGAAATGTAAGGTATGATTGCAGCTAGAATGTGTTGATGCAAAGTATAGTTGTGAAAGAGCTAGTAAAACTGAGTTGTGAAGTGTCTCCCACAGGCGCTGTTTTTTGTTCATTTAAATCCCGGTATAGCGAGACATTGGTCCAGGCCCGACCTTTCTTAGGTATTCCAAGTTACCATACTTAGTTCATGGGTAGTTTATTTTTACATCACATAGTCTGTCTTCCAATTGTCTAAATCCTTATACGTAGTAGAGCTTGATAAACGTTATCATTCCTACATGATTCTACATGTGGATTTGATAGCAATAGGTATGAAAGCAATTACTAGTGACTTGAATACAGGGTACGAGATTAAAATGTAAATCTATCCCACGAGAAATAATCCTGTGGCGCTTTAACCATGCCTTGTCTAAGGCCTGTGGAAGGGGAGTGAACGTTGTCAAGCAATATCTAATTATAGTAGTCTAGTCGAATCTTTTTGATCAGTATGAGAGAGGGCATCTCAAAAGGGAAAGAGAAACCCCTTCTTCCTGACCCACCGCAATGACAATAAATTGGCTGACAAAGACAAAATGTACATGGAAAATTCACATGATTAGAAAGAATTTGACTTATGATGAAGTTCAGAGTAAGAAAGATATAAGAGTTGCAGAGCAAAAATAAAAGAACAGGGTAAAACAATATAAAGTGGCCATAAATATAAAGGATAATTCATATATGCTCCAAATGTTGGGGTGTAACAACTCCAGAAGGTTTGAGAGATAATCAATAGGATTGAAAATGCCTAGAATAGGTTACAAAAAACACTATGGTTGAATGGTCTTGGGTGGAATACTATATAATGAAGTTTGGATCGAACTTTTCTGTAAATTAGAATATGATGATGCAATAATTACCCGATTGTGAAGGGTGTTTTGATAAGGAGACTTTGGAGAACAAAATACTGAAATTGAGCAACTGACGAGCAATGGGCCCTGACATGCTCTCAAATTTAGTAAAGTGGGTGACCCCCTATATGCTGTGGACTAAACGATGGGATTGGGGCATCTCTGGATGTTTACTGAAAATAATAATACAGTTATATGCAGACACTGAAATCCTGGCCACATTTCATTCTGAAGGAGCTTACTATTGGAAAATTAATACTGGATCGTGTCTAAAGCAAGGCTGCTTTCTCGCCCCTTGACCTTTCAATATACATAACCTTATTGATGAAATATTCTAAGTACGAAATTTTTCCCCCAAGAATGGCTTCTTTGCACATGAAAGCACGGATATATGCTAATGGAATTGTTTTATTAGATTCTACACAAATAAGTTTGCAACGCATATTAAATCAAATGGTGAATTGCACTATGGCTAATCATTTACAGATTAATCCCGATAAAACTGCTATTATATTTTTATTTAAACAATAACAAAGCATGCAAGTACAAGTTGTATGTGGCCGAAACATGATTAATTGTTGCCCAACATTTGATATATCTTGAGTATTTAAGAGAAAAGAGGCAGCAAATTAAATTTGTAGAGATTTTGGGCCAGATTCATGGAAATGGGTGCATAAATCTTGCAAGGGCCGCGTGCCAAGAACGACACTGCGCGAGCCTGCATGCAAAATGAAAAAGGCACACCTTGCGTATTCATGGAATTGACGGTGCAAAGTAACTGTATTCGCAAGTCGTGCCCAGAGCATCTGTGACACGCCCACACGCAAAGCTCCCCCGTGCGCGAATACACACACCCTTAAAACAGTGCATGGGGACCCCCGTAAGCATGCCTGTGACTCGGGGATCATGCGCGAGGTCCCCTGTAACTGTATCCGGCACCCTGACAACCTGCGTATAAAAAATTGTAACTCAGCAATAACTCTGGAAATCTGCGTGCAAAACCATGTAAAACGTTCCTGCACCTCACTGCACTGCTTATGCGCACCCCTAAGTTACATTGGAACCCTGATTGAGTACACGTAAACTGAAATCCGACATGCGACCAACCTGCGTGCTGACAATATTACTTGCAATTGTACTTACGCATGCCTTTGAGTGGCGGATCGAATGGTGGAATTGCATGGCCATTTCCAGGCCGAGACATTGTGTGATCAAATCCATGAAAACATCTCATGCTGCGCAGGTTCTTCCCCATTTTTGGTGTTCTGCCCCCTTCCCAGCTCTCTGTGCAGGCCACGCCCACACTCTGCTCGGAGTCTCGCGCAATGCCCTCGACGAATTGGAACAGACATGCCTAGCCGGCGTGAAATCCACGCAAGTCCAGGGAAAGTACTGCGCATTCAGTTCCATTGATCAATGAAGGTGGATTTGTGTGGAGATGTGCGCACAAGTACCCTCCTTTCTGCACAGATAATGCCATGACTCTGGCCCTAAGAATAAAGGCATTTTCATAGCAGCAAGTTAAACAAAATAATGTGTGTTCTCCTTGATCTAAAAGTCGTATCCATGATTACATATGGGCTGGAAGTTCTAGATACCCTGTGTGAAAAGGACCTAAACATCTTCAAAGGGTCAATTTTGAAATTGGTATTAAACCTTCTGTTAGGACGAGGACAGCTTGGCAAGTCTCTCAGGAACCAAGTAGAAATGTACACTCGAACCCCAGAGGCATAGCCCCACTAGCAAAAATGAAATGACTGTGGAACAGTTTCCTGGAGGCAGGAGCACTACTGGATACTTTCCCTCAGTAGTAGGATTACTTCCCCTGGATCTAGGGGGAAAAACAAGGAAAGGGTTAGTCACAAGATGACATAAACTAGTTCTCCACTTACCCTCTGTACATAACATTACCTAGGGACACCGGGAAGTCAGCCGTGAAGGTACTGGACCCTCTCTGGTAGAAATATGGTCTGATGCTAAAGTAAAGGAGGTATCATAGAAGGGTTTCCTGCATAAAGGGCCAAGTTTGCATCAGGTCTGGTACAGGGGTTTTCACAGGATGGCCTTCATCAGATATCAGGAAAAATACAAGGCAAAATAATTAAAACACTCGAATTACCTAGTGATAGAATGATTCTCGGCAACAAACATTACCTGGAGTAACTCATTGGCGAGAATGGGCTGATGCACATCCCTTTGGGCTTTATTGTTTCATGTCGACCGATTCAACATCATTGCACACCATTAGGCGTGCAGTGTTGGGTCTGAGGAAGGGACCCATCTTGTCATGGCGCTGTTGGCTTCCGCATCCTTTCTGCAGTTTGCTGCGGTTGTTTATGGGGATGCACCCCCAGCCTCCATGGTAAGTGGTGTGGTGGAAGCCCCCTCCAGTAGTAGATCCTAACACATTCCCCCAAGCTTACCAGTAGTGCTATTCAGATTAGAAGTTGGGTTGCAATCGCTGTACTCAAAGGCTAGGATAAAAAAAATTGATGTTATCTCCCAAGAAGAACTGCTTGTACAAATCACTTAAGCAGATTGTGGTTAGTGGTAAATCACAGGTGGTTAATAACTTTGTGAATACATGTTCAGGTTACTTGAATGATTTAATGTTGGAGTGGGAGTCCGTGGACAATAATCCGGGTAATGTGAACCAAAAACAAATTTACATGACTGGCTGGAAAAAAATGAAGCTTTAAGTAAATATGTTTAATTTAAAGAGTAGAAGAACATTTTTAGACTAGATGTGTTCCATAGTATAAAGACATTTTCTGTGATGATAAAGTTAGGACAATGCATATGCGCTTTCAATTTAATTTATTATGCACATTAGATAGAAACGGTCACTAATCTTTTCATGCATTGTGAGAAAACTCATGTCTTGAGGCTAAGGCTTCCATCTAAATGGATCCACAACCCAGGCGTAGTGCATTCAGAGTTTTTATGGAATAGAGTGTTGAAGGGCAATCAAATGTATATGGTTATTGTTTCAATTCATTTTGTATACAGAATATATATATATATTTTATGGCATAATCTTTTGTATTGATTCTTTATTAATTGTGATTGTTATTATGAACTGTGAGTGCAAAGGTTAAAATATAGAAACCAAATCTACTTTAATAATAAAAATAATGTGATACTCATCCGATTATATTCAAGAGATGAAAACTACTAGAAACCCTGTTTAGTAGTTTTCATCATCCTGTCTTAATTTGAGGCACATTAGGTCATTTAAAATAAAGATGCCCTGGAGTAAGACTCAGACACTCGGCAGCACATGATGTAGAGTGTTATGTGCAACAACACATTAGGCCCCACAGTTCTGCCTTTCGTCATTCATAAATGTGCTCTAATGGGAGAAATAGCCCTCCGTCAAATCTAACGTAATGATTATAGTCCATTGAATAAGCACACGAGTGACCCTTTCATTACTGAAGTCACCTGTGAATATCTGGAGATTTGGCAGACATGGTCGTGGTTTAAATGAAAGAAACGGTCCATATAATGTGTAGGAATGTGATTTGCCACAAAAAATAATCAGGGATTTCGTCAGGTCATACTTATCACCCATTATTGTAGCCTATCTTCTAATATATAAGCTGAATGTATGTATGTGTGTGTATGTTTGTCCAGCTATACACATCCACACTGTTGAACCCACGTCTACCAAATTTTGCATGAATTCCTCTTTTGTCTGGGGCAAGATCGTAGTCTATTTTTGGATGCAAAAATCTCATATGCAAAAAAAGTGGGATGTATGTTTGTGTATGTTTGTCCTGCTAGACACATTCACACCGTTGAACACACTGCTACCAAATTTTGCAAGGATTCCTCATTTGTCTGGGGCAAGATTGTAGTCTATGTTTGGATGCAAAAAATGCACTCCGTAGACACCCTCATTTACTGATGCTTACCCCGATTCACTACAGTAGGTACTAGAAGAAGGTCAAATTTGGAAAAGTGTCTGAAGCAAAATGTTCGATGTGTTGGTTATTCCATTGACATGTATTACTACTGTATGCAGTTCGAAAGTGTTTATTAAAGCTTTTTTAAAGGGAATTAAAAACAATTAAAAACTTTTTTATCATGCCACTCCAAATATGGCAAATGGCAGGGTTACAGTTTACTTAAGTTCATTCATGAGAAGAGAGTACAATCAATCAATCTTTCTTGGGCATTTTCTCAAATGTGCTGAAGCCATTGACTGACTGAAACATGCAGCACAAACAACGAACATCACCTGGAAAAGCGTCATCTTATGCAAAGCGAAGATCAATATCAAAAGCTTCTGAAACACAGCAAACAGCAGCACAACTTGCCAATCAGAGAACAAGAGCAACTTCCTCCAGGGCAAATGAGATGCCAGAGCCAACTGAAGCAAGACTTACTGACATGAGCATAAGAGCAACATCCACCAGGGAACATTAGAAACCAGAGCAAACGCAACAAGACTTGCCGACAAGAGGACAAGAGCAACACCCCATGATCAGGACACGGGCAACGCCGGGCCCCCCAGCTAGTTGTAAATAAACTTGGTTTCTGCTATTGGGGAAGGACCACCTGGCCTTAATCACTAGGATGTGGCCTCATGCAAACATGGTTGGGCCTTAGACCCCAACATCTCTGTAAGCTGAGTTTGCTTTCTGTAGGAAGTGGGCCCTGTGTAAAAAACACCAATTGTTGGGCCCAGCCTTAGCTGGTGGAAATAAATGTGGTTTTTGCAGGGGCCTGTTTTGGATCTCAACAAGTCTGGTGGCCTGTGGAGGCAATTAAGCAGATCCTTCAGACCTTCAAGAATGGGTGACAGAGCCTGCAACTGGAGTCAATTATGTTGCTTGAAGGATTGAGGGCGCATCAAGATGAAGCCTGGGATATCCCTGACCAGGTTGCACCTGGCGCAATCTCATTGTACCCATTGGCAGCTAATACTTTGACAATTTTTTATAACCTGGACCTTAAAGGCCTGCAACGGAAGGTTGGTCACAGCCAAAAAAACAGCTCTTCATTAAATGGCTACATATTAATCTCAGCATCAGTCTGGCAGGCTAGGTTAGAGTTATTGATAGCTCGGAAAGTGACCACCTCCCGCTGGCTATGCACTTAAAGCTGCAAAATCAAAACTCTGGAAGGAAAGCCACTATGAAGGCACCCAATAGGGCTAAAGACTTTGTGCAAAGACCGTTGAAATTGGCTAATATCCTAACCCCTGAGTTGAAGCAAAGTTTATATGTATCCATTTTAGCTAATGTCAAGATAATCTGTAACCCAGAAACCAAGCCCATTTAGGTTTTGGACACATTTCTAACTGTTGAAAACAAATGGGCAACCATATGTTTCAGGGACTGAGGTGAAACGTAAGAGTACATTTACTACTGGGGGGCATGGTTTGATGGCCTCTTTATAGAGGCAAAGAGAGACATAGAAAAAAGCCTAAAAGATCCCTTGGGGATCGACAGACCCCTGCTTCCCAATATAAAAATCTACTTTATGATAGAAAGCCCAAATATCTGAAAGGGAAATGAGAGGGATTGCACAATGCCTCGCAGTCGAGAAATAATGTTTTATTTTGGAAACTGGTTTCTGATAGTGAACTTAAAGGGGACCCTCAAAAGTCAGATAGTATAGGTGGAGACAGATGGAGGGCACATTATGCAGCAGATCCCCCTTTAACACACTCATTGGCCATAGAAGGCAATACTGGTATTAACCCGTTATGTATTACGCTGCAGTATGTAAAGGAAGCTTTAGCCTCCTCTACAAATGCTATGGCAGCTGGTCCAGACCTAATCCCACTGGATTGTTATAAGGACGAGTCTAGTACATGGGCAGTTATATTTGTCCAGGTCTTTAGGCCAGTGATTTACACAGGCAGGATACCAGATTCATAGCTTAGGGTTTACAAGAAAGCAGGTAGGGATAGCCCAGCCAATTTTAGACCTACATCCCTCTTGGACGGGGCTGGAAAACTGTTTGGAAAAATAATCTTCAAATATCTCCAGTCATGGGTGGACAGTAAACTGATAAGTAAACTGATAAGAAGTGTCCACAAGGCAGGATCACTAAAGGGACAGGGTACCATAGACCAGTGTTTCATGTTATTTGTAATCATCCAAAAATATACAGTTTTACTACAAAGGCGCTTGTATGTACTATTCATGGACCTTAGGACAGCATTTGAGTCAGTGTCTCGTGTACAGCTATGGAAGGTCCTTGGGGAATGGAAAGTACCAGAGCATTTGATAGGTATTATATCAGCTTTATACTCCAATACTATGTCCTGTGTACGTTATAAACTGCCATGAACAAACTACATACTTTGAGATGACTTTGGGAGTCAGACAGGGCTGTGCCCTGGCCCCAACACTTGTTTAATCTATATAAGTATTTGTAGATGGGTTAGTGAGGGGCGGCCAGGATTGCCCGGAGCTTGCCACAACCAAGTTCCCGGCATTATTCTACACGGAGGACGCTGTGTTAATAGTCTGATCACTGCAGGGCCTAAAGGAATCACTGGCAATCGTCATAAGGAAATCTAGGGAGCTGGGTCTTGGCATTAATACGGCCAAGACAAAGACAATGGTTATCAAACCAAAAGGCGGGAAGAGGGTCACCCTCCAAATTATGATTGACAACAAGGTAGTATAACAAGTTGATAGTTTTGACTATTTGGGGGTGAGAATTCAGGCTAGTCCCGGATGGGCCGACCAGCTAGCCAGGGCGGCAGCCATGCTGAACAAATATACAATATAGTGGAGCAATCTTGGCATTCTTTAGTCATCATGGGAGCGGTGCAATTTCACCTGCATTAGAGCTATATCAGAGGCAGGCAGTCTCAGCTGCCCTTTACGGCTCAGAGCTATGGGGGTATGACAGAGACCCTTCTAGTAAGAGAAAATACCTTTTTTTTTAAATTAATTGCCACCAAATGCTCCAACCTCTTTGGTGCACTTGGAATATGGCACACTCCCTCTGAGTCTATCCATTATTTATCGGCCTGTCTCCCTTTGGGTCAGATTGTGGACAACAAAAGCGCTTGGACCGTGTAGGGAGGCATCGACACATATTATGTCCCTGCAAGGTGCAAGTAAATTGAAATGCCTTGCCCACATATAAAACATATTGTTCTATCTGAAAATGGGTGAGTTTTGGAATGAGACAGGTAGGCTCAGTAATTTGAGCTGGAATCAAATCAAGCCAAAAATAAAACAGAGAGCTAGGTAAACGCACATTTTTGAGGCTTCAAAGCAAAGTTAAGATCGAGACTGCCTGTTTTGCTCATTGACACATGTATGGTTTTAAATCCTATCTGGATCAGATCAGGCTGCCATTGCAAGATCTCTATATCTGTAGGTAAGATTAGGTATACTGCCTATGAGCGCTTTTTCCACCAAATGGAATGGTCTTGGCTCTGCCAGATTCCCCCTGTGTGGTGCCCCCGAGGAGTCAATTTCACATCTCATGTTATTTTGTAAAACATTCCAGTGGCTAAGGTCTGTATACCTGAGGCCCATCCTGCTGGAGGCAGGGATCTAGTCATGGCCCAGCACCATGGAATTTCTGGTCCAGTCAATTAAGCCCCAAACTGTGGGTGTTGTGGCCTGTGTTTTTTGCATAGAGCATGGATCTTGAGGAGAAAAATGGTAGCACTTAAACTGTGCGACAGGCTGTGAGTATAGCTCTCCTGCTGTTCCAGTAATTCCTTCGGGTAGTTATGGATTAGTTTTGATTTTATATCTTTTACCCGTGTTATTAACTTTGTGTATTAGTGATGACTGATTGTGTGATTTTAATGTATTTTATATTATATAACCTGATGAAATAATGTTGAATAAAGGTTTAAAAGTTTAAAAAATAAAATAAAATTTAAAATTTAAAAAAATAGTAACAGTGCACGGTACAAGTCAACTTAACCTAACATAGCATTACATAACATAACATTACATGTGAAGTGGTACAATGAACATAGACTAAAATAAGTCCAGAAATCTGAACTGCATTCTTCCCCATGTCATCAGCTAAGCATCATACCTTTACCACTCTGCACAATTATGCCTGAATGTACTACACCTGTGTCAATGATTTGGTGCAGGACAGCAGCCTGTACATCAATACCACTGTCATGGAAGCATAGGAACATTGCAAAAAGTAATACAAATAATACAAATGAAAATTACAGTGAGCTAAAATTTGGTGGTAGGCCCTCCTAAGTGAGAGCCATCCCAAGGAACATATTATTTTACCGGATACATTCTCAGCAGATGGGGATCTACTGAGCTCAGTGGAGGGGCTCTGCAAAAACACAAGTCACAAGGAATACAGCACCTGATCAATACTATCCTGGATTATTTTCTCTTGGTGAAGAGAGCTATAACCTAAATGGCTATAATGTCTATAATGTTGGTAGTATACCTCTTTCCATGCTCTCTGGAAAAGCCTGGATTCTTCTGGTTTAGAAGAAAAGTCGACCACCACTAGGAAGTTCCAGGCCACCATTACATTCTACTCATGGCAGCACTGTATTTATACAGAGAGGTAGTGTCTGCTGTGGCGCAGGTACTAGAAAAGTCTGTGTGACAAATACATCACCTTCAAAATGGATTGATTGACCGGTGGTCAAAGCACTGATTACATTGCTATCACTGCTATCACAGCACACTTTCTCTCCACTACTTGAAAAAGGGGTCCTCTGCATAATGCAACTGGGCCAGCAGGTTAATAATATTCATTATCAGGTAGCTTTGTATATACAAGGGTTGTAGGGAAGAAGCCATAGAGGCGTTAACATCTGACAGAATGTAAAAAAGATGGAGGCAAGGTGGTTAAGGTCGTCTGATTTTCATTTGGGCTTTGTTGCAGCAAATAAATTGGCAAGACAGGCTGTAATGTAAATTGGCAAGACAGTGTGGCTGCTAAGTGTTGGTGCAGTCTGCAGCTTCTTCCCGGCTACCTCCCTGCGTTTGGTCTTTCATCTCTGCTACTGGTCTCCGAGCTCCTCCCACTGTCCAGCTCCAGCATTAAATGGGAGAAACTCCACAAAGCAGACCTCAAAGTTTGGCTGATCAGTGTTGGTGAAGTCTGTAGCTGGTTCCCTGCTACCTCGCTGCGTTTGGTCTTTCTTCTTTGCTACTGGACTCCCAGCTCCTCTCACTGTCCTGCTCCAGCATTAAATCAGAGAAACTATGCAAAGCAGACCGCAAATGTGGCTGCTAAGTGTTGGTGCAGTCTGCAGTCCACGGTACGAGGGACATGGTGGTGGAAGAGACTCGTACGGCTGCTGCAAATTCAAAAAAGGTGGGTGTGGAACATTTGCAGCTGATCGGATAGGTCGAGCTCTAGGGGCAGTTACTGATCAACCTTAAGCTCCAATTTCAAAAACATCACTTCTCGATGAAAGGCTCAATGAAACGCTATAACCTGCAAAGTGAACATACGGGGCCATCAGTGTCGATTACTCCTACAAGTGCAGCATGTGCAAGGGAAAAGCCCCTAGCCCCTAAAAAAACCACGTTTTTGCCCCGCGCCTGACAAAATCCTTCAGTGAAGAAATGGAGGTGGGGCAGAAACTGACGACTTCGGCAGATATTGTAGTATGTGAGATCCCGGGACCTGCCTTAGGTGAGATCAAGCACAGGCCAACCACTTCACCATCCTGCAGGTGGGTCAGCCTGGCAAGAGAGTTTATAGCCTGTGACTCAATAGCTGACAGGCTTAGCACGTCTCCAGGTCTGTTTGAATCCTTGGAACAAACTCAATGGCAGGAATCGAGCACTTTGGAGTAAGGTTCACAATTAAACTGTGAAAGTGAGCCCAGCCTATGCTGTCTCTAGTAAAGCACTGGAGATGAACAAACTGGAATCCAACATTGCTCACTCAGTCTCCGAAGTGACCGCAAGCTCATCCAACAATATGACCCATCCTGCTAATGCTGATCTCAGCACACTCTCTGCTGGGCGAGCACGACAGCCACAGACAACGTCTAAAAATAAACAAATGCCTCCCCAGCAGAAGCATACAGGATCCCAAAAATGTATAAGAACTTTGTTTTGTGCAAAACGTCATCAGAGTTCCACCAAGCTAATAGGCAATGAGGGCAGAGAGGCTACAACCGCAAAAAGGTAATCAGTGTACCTGCGGTGACTGACAAACAGAGAGTCCGCAACCGAGCCACGACTAACAGGATCAATTGGATCGTAAGGAGCAGGAATGGAAAGTTGTGGAAAGGAAGAAATTTAAAAAGGGTGACACTCTCCTCCCTCAAGTTGACGCAGCAAATTTAGGATGAACCTGGAATGTCCACCTATTTCACAGATCTCATTTGGGAAAATGTACTGTGCACTTTCCCTCCAAATTGATTGAAAATGTAGTCTATCTCAACCAAGAGGATATCTTCCTCCAAGGGTTTGAGTGTTACTATATTAACAAGGGTTTGAAATACTATGAACAACCTGAATGGAAACTTAGAGCGATATGCCACTTTGAACATGATCATCGGCAGTGGCCTAAATACAGGCACCAATCTGACGTAGGATGGGAGTGGCTCTCTAGCACATTTCTGCCAATCCCAAATAAACGACTAGGTTTCTGAAATAGATCTTCTTTGCTGGAATACTCGAGGGTTCAATTTATTAATGCACGAGGCCCAGGCCAAGCGAATGTCAATTTATGAAATTTTTCTATTTCAAGAAACATGGTTATTGGGGAGCCCTGTGATTGATGGTCACATGAGAAATCGCAAACCAGCTGTTAAAGTGAACGAGGTCGCCCACAAGGAGGTTTGTCATATTGGCACAAAAAAAAACTGGCACTGCAGATCTGAAGCCCTTATGGCAACGGCTCTGTGTGACAAATCGGGTTCATCCACTCTGTACATGATAGTGAATGTATACTTCAACTCACTTTCTTTGCCAATTGTAGAAGTGCTGAACAAACTGGACAATGTGCTGATAAAATGGAATGATGTGCGTCCCCTGACACCGATTATTATAGGGGGGATTTTAATTGTGAGTTTACTGTGTCTGAGGGGGAAGGTGGGCCTGGGGAAAATGAAGTCTGCATGTGAAACATTCGGTCATTCAGTACAGGGACTCACAGAAGACTATGGTCGCTCTTTTTCTCTAAATGGGGTTTTGCCCAATCAAATCTACTTTTTGGTGAGACATGGCAACTACGCCCACATGGCAGAATATGGGAGCAAAGTATATAATTGACTATCTGTTCTTGGGTAATGTTGAACGGAGAAGCATTTGTTCTTTTGAGGCACTGAAGACGTCCTTGAGCGACCATTTGATGCTTTGCTTAACTATAAGTGTGGAGACCCTCAGGGCCACGCTTACACGTAGACTGATCAATCTGGTTATTACTGGGAAAAACAACAGAATATGGAATGTTGTCAAAGCTAATCTCACCTGAACCACTGGTGGGCCTCAATCCCTGAGGATTTAAAGAATGGAATTTTGCACCCAAAATATTTTGCATGCACATCAGCCAAATTGCAGCACATGGGTACGGAGTATCAGGTGTCCCATCTAGTTCCTTTTGCACCGAGACACAAGAATGAGTTTGATCAATTGATCAATGACAAAAAAAAATACTTAAGGCATGCTGTTAAGTCATTGAAGATGACTACTAATAAATTGGTGGACTTTGTGCAGGGAAAATGACTCTTAAAAGGGACCATAAAACTGCATAACTCCAGTTGTATATTGTAAAGAACTAATCCTTTTTTAGGAAATTGCTTAACAAAGATCCTAAATGGTACGGATGATCGTCAATCATCTGTGCAAACATGCTGTATCTTGGAGGAATCATGTTGTGAGCATTACTTTAAGAAATGTAACTCTGGGAAGGCACACCCCACATCTGTGTATAACAAGCTGACAGAGCAAGAGATCTTGAAATTTGATTTAGATGTGACAGATATTGATATAGCAATTAAGTCCCTGAAAAACTCTAGAGTCAGCAGACTCAACAGGGTGTCCAACCAGTTATACAATGCAGATTCAATCCTATGGTCTGACATCCTATTCAGGCTAATCACTCACATTGATTCTGGCACTGATTGCCCTTCTTGCTGGCAATCAGCGACCACTGTCCCAATTGTCAAAAGCGGGGACAGATCAAATCCAGCCAATTATCACCCTGTTGCGCTGATAGATTCCGCATCAAAAATATTTGCCAAATTAGTCTTAAACACCTCACTAAATGGGCTGAAGGATTATGAATATTAAGACCCCTTCAAACTTGTTTAGGAAGGGTGTTGGGACTCTGATGAGTGCCCTGGCCCTATCCGTTTTTAGCTCTGACATAGGTGGCTCCTTTGGCAAAACTGTGCACATGACAGTAATAGACCTGAGTGCAGCATTTGATAACATCAATATCCTGATCCTATATCCCGATCCTATGGGAGAAACTAAGGTGATGGGGCATAAGTGAGGGTCCGTTAAGAATGATCCAGATCCTCTACAAAAATAATTCTGTAAAAATTAGCCTTAACACTCTTGGGGACTTTGACACTCCATTCCCATTACAAAAGGTTTAAGGCAGGGGTGTGTACTAGCCCCCACCATATTCAAACTGTACCTGGCCGATTTGTGGAAGGAAAGCTTAGAATGGTGAGGCTATCGCCCGAACTGGTGGGATCTTAAGGTAAACATTATCGCCTATGCTGATGACCTTTTATTAATCGTCTAGATAATGACTGGTTTACAGAGGCTGTTAGACTCTGTTCAAGCCTTTCTGGAGAAGAATCAGCTAATGATTAATCCACACAAAACATATTCTTTGACTTTCTCAACAAAATGTAAAGAGTGCTCGTATACATGGAAAATAAACCATATTGTAATCCAGCATGTAACATCTATAACCTATCTTGGCTTTCTGATAAAGTCCAGAAACCATCTCTGCATACAGAAGGAGAAAATGGAATCGAAAATCATTCCTTGTATCTCAGTGATGAAAGTGTTAAAAAGTAAGCTGTGGGGGTTTTCACTATTACCTCTAATTGAGTTAGTCAAACTAAAAATCACGGCGATGATATTATTTGGCTGTGAGCTGGTACCTTTCAATAACAGGGGTTGTTTCTCAATGGATTGGAAGGAAAAAGTGGTTCTAAGTCTCCCTAAATCAACTCCCATCAGTGCAATTAGTCTGGAACTGGGGCTCACTTCGTGGTGGGCTCAATACATAAAAAGATCCTTATCATTGCTAACTAAAATTAGGCTGAGTGAGGATTTTACGTTGCGCTCCTACTTGCAGGAATGTTTACTGCATGGACCGGACCGGAAGTCCTTTTTGTGTAAGTCCCACTGTAATTGTGAGTACGATACAAGTCAACAAGACAGATAGTGCATTTGTTGTAAAGAACAAGATAACAAGCTGGGACAGGAATACTGATTATGAAGACCTGAATAGACTAAAATAGTTTAGAATTAACCAACATATGTGCATTCCCTCAGCTAGAGTGAGATCCTACATTCAAAAATGTCCATCAAAAAAGTACAGAAACCTATACTTTAAATTTCCCAACTTGGAGGTTCTGGGACCTAAACTTCAATTAGCAAAAGAATTGTGAGGCTGTCGTGCATGTGGTTTGACTGCAATTGAATTTCTGTCTCATCTTATATTAGAATATACCCCCTGTACAAAACAAAGAATCTGCCTTTTGCCCAGGTTTATTCACTCAAACTCCCTGGTACTGACAGACCAACTTTGGTCCAGGCTTATGACATAATGAGGCCCTGATAATAGCCCTGGTGAAACTGCTGGTGGAGATCTTTGAGTACGTGAATGAGCGAATGAGACAGGGTGAATCAGAGTGGAGAGCGATCTGGGATTCATAATCATTCTGGACACTGACAGGCAGGTAAGGGAAACTGCTTATCAATCCGTAATGCTGATTTAGGGATATGAATGAATCATATCCAATCTTAAATTTAATTCTTTACAGGAAAATGTTTAAGAGAAGTGCACTTGTCTGTGATAAAGGAAATATCGATATTGTGATATCATTAAGTTTGGATTTGTCATACTTTTCTTTTCTTTTTTTCTTTTTCTTTTACCTTTCTTGTTTATTTTCTTTTTTTATTTGAAGTTTGTTTCATCTCTTTCTTTTATGAAATTGATACAGTGTAAAAGTTTAATGTAAATGAAAATAAAAAATTAAAAAATAGAAATTGGCAAGACAAATCACATCACTTGTTTTGCCTATATCCTTCACCTCATGGTCATACCCTTTATCAGCATGTATGACCCTGAGCAAGATATATTGAACTTGCCCAAATTCTGCTTACTACAGTGGGAATTACAAGAACAAGAAGATTGATGGCATCCACAGGCAGTACATCAGTGACATATGTCAAAAGCTGTGTGAGCAGTGCAGGTGCAGCCTACAGAGAGGACATGTTATAGGACACCCTCCTCAGAGACTTGAATACAGATGGGTCATCAACAGCAACAGACAGATTCTTGATTTATATCTACTGGACTTTTCACGTGTAGAAAGGGATGATTGCTCAGTGCAGGATTGTTACAGCAAGAAGTCTGTCTGGCCAGCAGCAGTTATGTGATTTGATGTTTATGCATTAAGCTACCACTCCACAGTTGTGCAGTCTGAAAGAGGTTTTGGTGCAGCTAGCGCTATAGTCTCTAACTGCAGGAGAAACCAAAATGAGCTGTCACTTCTTTGATGAAAACTTTGTAATGACACTAGACAACAAAGCACATATATCACTAGACAACAATGCGTCTTGGATGATGACGATGATTTGTTACCCAGAACAAGTAGGATGATGAAAATTTGAGCAGGGTTATTTCATGTCATGTATATAGCTGGGAAAAAGATAGCCATTGTAATTGCCTAGGTATTCTTGGTCAGTGGTTGACTTACATATACCATTACCTAGTCAGTGAGGAACGTTTTATAATCCTTATAATGGGCCTCATTACACGGATGGCGGAGAACCATGGCGCTATTAGCGCCATGGTTCATGCCGGTAAAATACCGGCACCGCCTTGGCGGAAAGGGGAATTACCGCCCCATTCCAAGGTTGGCGGGGCGGTAATTCCCCCTTCCACCATTGCCCTTCCCCATTCCCATTTTTGGCCCATAGGGCTCAATGAGAATGGGGAAGGCGCTAATTACGGTACCGCAAATTGCGGTACTGTAATTAGCTCCCTGGGTCCCTTTGCGGGTTGGTTTTTAACGCCTGCAAAAAGCAGGCGTTAAATCCCCCAACCCGCAAAGGGACCGCGTAGTAAGGCGGTAAGGATTTACCGGTACCGGTATTTTACCGGCACCGGTAAATCGTTACCGCCATCCGTGTAATGAGGCCCAATGTCTCATGATCACAAGCAACACGTAACAAATGTTGCCATACTCTCTTACAGGGTTCCACCACCACATAATGCAGCCAGTCACTCATGTTCTCACAATCTCTCACAGGGTGCAAACGCCCATCGCACTGGATGCAGTTTCTCATTTGATTTCTAGGGTTCTCCCTCAAGGTGTAGCTTGCCAACCACTGAAGTCCATGGGCTTAGTGTACAGCTGACCTCTAAAGTTCTCAGTATTTCCCACAGGGAACAGAAGCCCACTAAATATCTCAGACTCTCCAACAGGGTACAGACACCCCTTAAAGTGCTCATGCTCTCTCACAGGGCAGTGACACTTTGTACATTTCTCAGGATTTCCCACACATAAATGTAAGTGCCCCCCACTAAAGTTCACAAACATTCCCTCTGAATGTTGCCTCCTACTAAAAGTTCTCAATCTCTCTCACAAAGGTATTTCATACCACTACATTTCTCCTCTCACAGACCTCTGCAGCTCTTGCCTGTGGCAAGTCTCCCTGTGAAGCTGCCCTCCACATGACTGCCTCATCACTTCTCCCTGCACAACAACCTACAGGAGAGAATGATGGTGGAGCTAAATATACCTCTCCTTATTGGCCTCCACAATTGAATAGTCCAGCTCTCTTCACTTATATATACCATGCAATGCAGGCGAGAGGGCTCCCCTTACCTTAAATGGTACAGGGGTTCTGCCCAGAGATTGTCACTGCCATTGGTATAGCCCACCGCATTTGGGTGGTGGCAGCAACAGGAGCCTGCTGCTGGGCACAGTAGTGATACAACTGGCACAGATTGAGCAGGGGTGTGTAGGTTTTGTCATGGCATACTCAATGTGCCAGGACCTGTTTTGCCACCATCATGAGAGGGATTGCTGGCATTCAAGTTACTAGTGGGTTCAAAGGATGCAGGGAGTGATTTGCAGAAAACATGTCCGTGCCAGATGTGAGCATGATTACTAATGGCCAAAGCACTTTCCATTTTCTTTCTAGCCCTGCCTTTACCTTCTTCCCATAATGTGTTGCTGTGTAAAATATCTTAGAAACACCCCTGTGATGGTCTTCTCTAGTAGCAGGATAAAATGCTCCTATACCTTGGTCCATGTGGGATCTGTGTCGTAAAGGTTGCTGAACCCAGGGACTCCTCCTGTCCACTGCTTTGCCCCTCTGCAACAGCAGATGCAGTGGATGTCTCATCCTCTACCACATCCGTATCTCACTCATCTACATTATCCTGATTCTCCACAAGTAGGAAGACCAAATACTGCAGAACCACCACAGGCTGATCTTCCCTGAGAGGCATTTCCTGATTGACTGCCTTTTCCTTTTTTGCACTCATGTCTGGACGGATGAAGGCCACATCCTCCTCAATGAACACCAATCCCACAGGAGCTGTCCTATACTAGTGTGTTTGCTGTGGCTGACCTTTCCTCCCACATGAGGAACATGCCTGCCTACACTTCCCCTGCCCTGGTCTCAATTGGGTTTCAACAAGAGGCGCTACCTCCCCTGCCTCTGGAGAAAATTCAAACATCGGCCCTGCATCCCCTGCCTCTGTACCTGATGGGTCCTACTCTAATGCCACATGCCCTGCCTCTCTTCTCAATTCTCCTCATTATGGCTCCCTTAATGCCTCTGCTGCTGAATTGGAGAATTGGCAATGCTGCCTGGCAAAATGTGTGAATCTACACCAATGAACAGTACCAGTGCCCCCACTCATCTACCATAGTGGATTCCACATATCTTCACCTCCTACTCTCTTATCTTCTCCTCTCAGAATCACAGACACGCCTTGAAAGAACCTCAAACTGAGAGCACCAGGAGACGTTGAACACAACCAGAGGACCAACAACTGTGAAATTACTCCCAAGAACCAAGAAGATCACCAAGAGAATAAGTAAACTCCTTCTTATCCCTCCTAATATGATTTGTGCTTAGATCTGAACTTCTGTTTGAACGGTGAAACATTGTGAGAGACCCAGCATTCCACCGTGACTTCCACCTGGGATTGCTCCTAGCCAAAATCTGTCCTGCACTCACTGTATTGGAAACACCATACATGAAAGCAGTTTAAATGAAGTATGTCCAGACTTTATCCTAGGTGTTGGCCACACCCTGATATCCCAATTTTAAATAAGATAGAGCCAGATCTAGTACAGTTTTTTCTAATGTGGAGAGGGACCAACAGTTAGCACCAAGTCTGTCCTTCCCCTGTCACCTTACTCTCTGCCTATAAAGGAGACCCCAGGACTTAGTACATGTCAGCCCATCTGGAATTAAAATGCTGCTAAAAATGTTACTGGCACCTTTTCTCGACAGGCTCACTCCGAGTCTTCTGGTAGGGGCTGTGAACTACTGGTAGGCCTGACCTGCCAGTAGTTCAGGCCCCTACCGGCAGATAAGTCACTGAAATACTGACAACGTTAACAACGGTGCCAGAGATTCATTGTTCCCATTCCCGTGTTCCTGTTCTGCTGCTGCCTGTAATATCCCAGTATCACCTGGATATTGGGCAGCGGAAACAGTAAGCTGAGGTTAACAGTAGGCCACCGATACTACCAGCATCCTACCGGCAACCTTGTAATGTGGGCCCCCATCTTTCCACAAAATATGCATTGGTCCAAATGTTACTTGTCTTTATAGAAAGGCATTGAGGCAGGGATTAGGGATTATTGCTATTGGCCAAGGCAAATTAAGGACAAATGGGAAGGGAATCGCTAGCTACTGGTTTTGCAAAGGAGGGCCCAATCCCTTCTCTACACTTTCACTTTCTTCTAATTCTGTTACCTATTCTACTTCTGTATTGATCTAACCATCAAACACAATCAAAACTATGGGGTCCCTACCCTTATCCTAGGTGGTATACACCTACTTGCCAAAATGAAATAGTAGTAGCATGACCAACTTCCCTGTAATCGTTATCTATTATCCAGATCTCTACATATATTCCATTCGTAATGGCAAGGTAAGATTTTGATGTTGTCCTCTTATGCATCTTTAAGGTAACTGATTTTTTAATACGGTGGAAATTAGGGTTTTAGCACTAGCTGGCATCGCAAATTAATCTGAATCCATGCTGCATAAATTGAACCCAAAAGAGCCGGTTGGCAAACTTGGAGACTCCAATCACCTTCAAAAGGTGGCACGTGGAAATTCTTGGCCCATTCACATCCATCCCACATCTGACATACACACCAAATCTGAGTGGTGATTCATGTGACACGTGAGACAAAAACTGGTAATGTTATTCTTAGATAACATGAATTAAATGTTAAATGTTAAAGGTATTTGTACCGCACACCGTCACCAACGGAATTGGTCCCCAGGCGCTCAGGCAGATCTGTAAATGATAAAGGTGGGATGGGTTAGTAAGGTGAAGAAGGGAGTAGGATAGTGAGAGGAGTGGTGTTCTGTTGGCAGTTTCAACTCAGTATACACCAGGTGCTGAGCTTTGGTGCGGGTATCGGATCGGAGTCAGTCCGCATGTGCTGTTGTTCCAGTTTATGTGTTGTTGCAGTGTTGTGAAGTGCGTGCGGCTTGTTTTGCAAGAGATGGTTGTGTGAGTTTGTTGAGTGAGATAAGTATGCAGAGTTTGAGCTTATATTGGTTAGTGGGTTACCTGACCTTTACCATGCTAACATTCACAGTTCTGTCTGAGTGTGGCACTTGTTGGCCTTCACATTCCCATCTAGACGCGGCGCAGGCCAGGATTTAGGACTCCATCCAGGTGTGGTCATGCCCACATTCACACTCCATCTATATGCGGCGCAGGCTAGAGTCCAGAGATCCGTCCAGGTGTGGGCATGCTAACATTCACAACTCCATCCGAACGCCACGCAGGCCGGTGTTCACAACTGGCCTCATTACGAATCAGGCGTTAATGGGTTAACGGCGCCGTAAACGGCGCTGACCCTTAACGCCTGATTACAAGGTCCCTTAGCGCCATGGTGATATTAACGCCTGCTTTTTGCAGGCGTTAAAATCCATGGTGCTAAGGGACCATGGTGCTAATTACGCCACCGTAATTTACGGTGGCGTAATTAGCGCCTTCCCCACTCCCATTATGCCCTATGGGGCAAAAATGGGAATGTGGAAGGGTAAAATGGGAAATGGGGATTTACCGCCCCACTCACCTTGGAATGGGGCGGTAAATCCGCCACCCACCATGGTGTAAACATAGTTTACACCATGGTAGTAAGGGTACGACCCAGGCGGTAATTTACCGCCTGTCGTAATGAGGCCCTAAGTGTGGCACATGCTAGCATTCACATTTTCTAGTCGTGCGCATGTTAGCCTTCAGTCAATCCTATCCAGATGTGACGCAGGCCAACGTCTATCTAGGTGTGTCTGCCGGTCTGGATATGTTCGTCCGGTAGGTACCAGTGGGAGAGTCACTTGAGGGCTTTCTGATAAACATATCAACATAGCACCAACTCAGCAGGATGGATTTCCCTTGGATCACAGGATGAACAAAATGAAAAGAAATACATGTTGCTTGATTTCAACAGCTTCATGATCCAGGCTCCCACCAGGCAATTCTTGCAATGTTTTCAGAAACTCACTGCCTTGCATGTTTTTCTGTCCCCTACACTTTTTTCTCTTGACCGATTTTCAATAATTCGTCTTCGTCACCTTCTCAGTCAGATACTGGGCCAGGGATTAAACTATGCTGCTGTAGAAATCTGCACAACTACAGAGAATAGACTTCCCACAAGACTTCCCACTAGGCTGTGGCTGGTTGACCAATCCGGAGGGAGGTTCTCATAGCTTTAGTCTAGCAGTTCCCCCTGTGAAACTCTATCACCCCTTCATGCTTATCTCTTTGGGTCAATGCAATTTTTTAATTTCTAGGGGACATTCTTCTTACTCCTATTTATGCTGCTTCTAGATAGAGCCCTACTCTGAACTGCTGTTATCTCCTGGCTGTCACACCATGCACTTGTACTTCTTGCTATCCACCACTCTAGTCCACTAGAGCTATTTGTCTTAGCCTTACCAAATGTGTCCTCCTTTCCACCTGTTAAAATAAAACTCTGACTTTCTTATGCTAATGTTCCTCAATTACTTCTTCCTCTTCTTCCTCTTTCTCTCTTGCTTTACCTCCTCTCGATTTCTCACCACCTGATACTGATATCTCTCTTCCTCTGTCTACAGTTTTCTCACCAACTCATCCTGATTTCTCTCCACCTCATTCTCCTGCTGTCACACAATATACTCCTGATATATCACTCTTTCTTCTCCTGTTCTCTCATCACCACCTGCATATCATCTCACTCCTCCTTCTCCTGATGCCTCAACACCTCTTACTATGTGTTTGCCTCCATCACTTGTTGTCTCATCACCTTCTCCTGTTGTTTGTGTCCTCTAGCACATTTTTCCTCCACCACCCTCTTCGGTTAAATACCTCTGCTGCACTGTTTCATAAGCACCCCTTCTCCTGGCCTGCATCTTTCTCCATACCAGTATCCTTGGTGTGTCCTGTCTCACTTTCACAAACTTCTCGACTTCTTCACTCTCTCTGCACTCCCTCTAACTTTTATAGTAACAACCATGAGTCCCATCAGACCTCCACACTGGGATCATTGACAGGTATGTGGGATACTTATTCATTAATATGCTTGGTCTATGTAAAATTTGAATGTGGTGCTTTGACCACATTGCAGGCACTACCATGTCACTTCAGGAATCCCGGAGTCAAGCAGATATCTTGTCCAGGCCCCAACTTGGAAGTGTTTCTCATGCATGTGCATGGTAAGATTTGTGAGGCAGAACAGTGCTTGCCACAAGCCTCTATTGTTCATGAACCCCTCCCATTTGGGTGTGTTTTAAGGATGGCAGACTGGCTTGAAAAAGGTTCAAGCATATCTACATAATGGGGGATCAATTTAAATAGAAACATGCACATCATTTAGCGCTGAGCCTTAACATGGTTCGAAACTTCCACCCCAGAATTTCAGAAGCTTGTATCAAGATGAGTATTTTATGGATTGACTTGGCTTGAATAGAACTCTTTGGTAATTCTGCATTTACGATACTGACCATATACTAGAATTCAATATTGCTGTGGGAAGGAAAGGATACTATAGCTTTATAAAAATGAAGGCACAGGGAATGTACTTTTTCATTACCGTTAATTTTAGAAATGCACAGAACAGCTTTTGCATAATGGTGACCTGCACATTCAAGAGGGCTGTATGGCAAATCAAATGATATGCTGCCCAGCCCTTTTGCACACCTTATAGTCCGGAGTGAACTCTCAACAGTAAGATATATCACAATCTCCCAGGACCAGAATGGGGTGACTGCAGGGAGCTATTTTCAATGTTGTTCGCTTATAGGTCTTGTAATTGTGAAATGTTGAAAAGAAAAAAGAAACAATTGGAAACAATTCTATCCCTGTTTGAGGGGAGAAGATAACCTAAGAGACTCATTAAAGAGTCTGGAAGAACAGCAGATAACAACAAAAGAAAGCCACAGTGATGAAGTCCCCTGCCTAACAGTGGTGGTGCTAGATAGGAGAGTGATAGAGTCCAGGTGTGATGCTTGTCATGGAGGAGGATTATCTGAAATTTCCTGGATTACCCCCAAGTCCCATTTTTGAGTGGAAGACATTCACAGGGTATCTGCCCATGTGGGGTGGTCCCATTATGGTATACCCCTAAAGAATCGTTCATCTCGCTCTTCTAAGATCTTCAGTATTAACATTGTGTCCCCAGCTCATCCCATGTAGGAGTGGAATAGCGGTAGACTTAATATCACATATAGACTGCCAATGTGTGGTTGATCCACTTGTGGGATTGTGGAGACAATACAGCAACGAAACATATGAGTGCTGTATGTACATGTGGACTGTCTACCTGGCAGAGTGATGCCTGCATATGCCAAATTCAAGATGGGAAACAGGAGTCTTGAGAGTTTGGTTCAAGCTCAGCGCCAGGTCTGCAATCCTTGCTGGTGCCATGCTGCTACGCCAACAACAGGTTTGCTAGAACAAAGTTGTCCCATAAACCAATAACAGCCCCAAAGCTATTATCAGTTCCAGTTGTACTTACTTAGGTGGAGCATGATCCCAGGGGGAGGGACTAAAGTTAAAATCAAAACCAAAGCCCTACAGCTTCAATTAGGGATTCGGGAGCTGATGTGAGAGGCACAGAAATTCCTGGAGATAGGAGTCTGCTGAATAGACCTGGAAGGGTGTGGAGGGATACTGCAGGAAGTAGGCTAACTGGAATCAGGAATAGGGTCGAAGGGGGTGCTGAGAGGGAATACCAAGAGGAAGGTTGAAGGGAACAACAAGGAGGAGATGCGCAGGATGGATAATATAGCAAGGACATGTGAGCAATGTGAGCAATGTGGACATGGTTGTTTAAAGCACATTGATTGCAGGATGGCAGAAGTTAAGAAGCAGAATTTAAACGGAGGTGGCTGGAGGAAGGAAGAAAGGCCACAAAGGAATCGGTCAGGTGGAATATCAGAAGAAGGTGGAAAATGGTACAACAGAGGATGTGGTAGGAAACCATAATAGGGTAGCTAAAGCGAGAGAGAGATGAGGTGGAGTTAATGCAGACCATTTCCTGTAGTCTAGAGGGTAGAGAAGGAGAAGCAGAGGGTTGAAGAGGCAGAGGCAGGAGAGGAAACAGAGCTCCATAATTAGGAAAACCTTTATAAATCATTAAATCATTGAGGAGGGAGATAAGCTGGGAGTTTATGGGAACAAATCTGTGTCCGCTGGAGAGGGGTTTGTGAGATAGAGTAATGAAGAAAGTGTTACTGTAAAGAATATTTAATCCAGCACTACAGCCAAGTCAATGCCTGGTCAGGGATGCTGAATGAAAAACCCTTATTGATATATCTTGATGTCCAGGTTCATACTCTGGATGACAACCCTCATACAACACCCCTCTCTCAGAATCCCCCTGACCCCACTGAGCCAAGAAGTAGTTCTGTTTTGCAAGTTAAAAGGTTTATTTGAGAAGTAAAGCAATATATATCTATCACACTTTTATAGGAATTAATAATTAATATCACACTTAAAAATATGAGCAGTAGTGAACAATGAATAATGTTCTAATAGTAACTGATTTGGTTACTCAGGAATAGTATAACAGAAAAGGTAGCAAACTTAGGAATAGGAACTGAAGAACAAGGTGGTAACGAATGCTTTATGTAAGCTCAGATGGGTGCAAGATTCAATGGAAATGCAGTACAGAAAATACTCAATATGGTTTCAACAAAACAATGTAACCCCTTTTCTCTGGCAATCCACTCCCCCCCCCTTTATGCAATGTAAGGAAATGGGAGGAAAAGCACATAGTTCAAGTATACAATCACAATGTAATTCAGTTCAGTTCCCCCCCAGCACTCTTAAACAAAACAGATAGGAGTTTTGAAAACAAAACACAGGCCCAAATGCTTTATTATGGTATGCAAGGAAGAGAAAAGTAGGCTGAAAAAGGCTTTTAATTCCTTTTAGGAGTTCAGGTGAGTGGTATCTAGTTAAGATTAGCTCAGGCTCACTCTAACAATGATTCAGGGATAGTTTTTATGAGGCAAACAATTTTTTTCAGAGGAAAGCAAAAGCAGCTATCTTTTTGCAAGTGGAGAAATTTTCAAATTGGGGCAAAATTCGCGAATGCGTGTTTCGCGATTGCGGCAAAACTATAAAGAATAGGAATGCGGTTCTGGGTTCGTTTAAAAGCTGAGATTCTAACCTTTCATAAGAAAGTTACTGCATGTCTCCAGGACAAACGGTCGCGGAGATATGAGCGATTTTGTGAAGGTTGTTTTTCGGATTTGCAACTTTAAAAGTTACTCAATTTGACAAGTGAAGCGTTGAAAATGACATGTGTCAGTTGTGCAGCTGCAGAATTAACAAATGACAGGGGTGCAGCTTGCAAAGGACAGTTCTACTTAGATTAAAATAGCTTGGATTAGATTTATTTTAAAACTAAGAGATTTTGTTTCGCACAATCTGATCTAATTACTCACAAAATATTTTAGTAGATCTGGGTCGCGCCACGGACGGTCTCGGCACACAGCGTCTGGTCTCTGGAACTGCTCTCTGTCCTGGACACCGGTTTTCTGGCCACGGACAGTCTTTCTGGGTCAGCACTGCGCTCCTGTCCTGGGTTCTGCTAGGCACCGGTTCTCTGGGTCGGGTCCTGCCTTCTCTTTGGATATTTCTGTCACCGGGTTCTTGCAAAGGTTCTTGGCAAAATTCAGACGGCTCGCCCGGCTGTCTGAAGAGTTCAGTGGCAAAAAGATTTTGAGGCCTGCTGACAAATACTCTTGCTGGCAGTGGCCTTTTTGGTTAAGGTTCTGTAGTCTCTGTTTATCTTGGAGTCTAAGTGGAATTTTGGCAGAGCTTCCAGCTGCAAGTGGAAAATGAATCCCTATTTGGCTTGCACTATCTGGTTTTATCTGTTTAGAATGTGGGTGTGTGCTAGCATCACTGAGCCAGCCTCTCTCTCAGCTTCTACTTGGTCAAATTTCTATTTCTCACTTGATTGGGGAACTGAAGTGTGTGTCAGCGTGATGTCATTTTACAGCCTGCAGAAAGTCCACTCCTCCTGTCAAATTGCACACAATCTATATTTGATCAAAAAGACATATTTGCACAGGTACACATTTGTTTAAAATTACATGCACCCATCACATATCACAGGAGGTATACCCTGTCCAAATCTGCTCTTCCTGAGAGCTTGCATTCAGAAATGGCAATATTTTGGGCTTTTTAGTGGTTTTGCAACATCAGATTTTTCTCCAGATTTGTACACATGTACACGGCCTGTCCATACATACTCCAGTAAATTAACATGTCCCTAGCTTAAACACAGAGTCTGTAGTATACATAAATAGCAGGGTTTTGCCCCAGAACATCACACAAATTGGAGTTTGGGCTTGAATCGAAGGTACATTTTTTAAATGAAGGCTCTCACAGTTATACATTCCTGTCATTTGATTACAAAGAGTTATCAGTGTTTCTGTAAAATATATATTTTGCTTTCAATTCAGTTCTCAGGGTGTTGGAGTCCACCTCCAAGACTTGGGTGGGTCAGTCACATGTGTCTTCTGGCAGGCAGGGCTTGGTTGACAGGAAACAGTCAAAATCAACATATTCCTTTCAGAGGAAAGGGGCCATTGTGTGGTCTCTGGGAAGCTGAGATCAGGAGGCCAGGGAGCCACTTTGCATTTAATTAACAGAACCCTGTGATTTCCTGGCTTCTTGTGTTGAGTTCTGAAGTGTCAAGAGTTCTCAGGACAGGCAACCCCTTTTAACTTTTAATTAAATAAGACCCCTTTCTTTGCACTAGACAGTTTTGCAAGACAGCTCTCCTGTCAGAGTTTAGACCGCTAGCGCCACCCTCAGGATTTTGTGGTTACTGCATCCATCCTTGGGATTTTTTTTAGATTGATTCATTTCAGCAAGTGATATTACATGGAGTATATTGTCCATGTTCAGGACATGCCATTGGTGTGTTTCTGCAGTAAAGTAATTCTGTGCCCATGATTTTGCAATATTTGACATTCAAGAAAAATGAATTCCCAACAGTTATGGGTTTGCTTTTGGCAATCAGCATTGCCCCTCTGTGCTCACAACATAGGCAAAATGGGATTTTCCTGTGCATTTTCTGGGGAGCTCTGGCCATCCTGATGTTTTCAATGCCAGTAATGCACAGTTTTTGTGGTAGGGCTTGGATGCATGGATAAAAACATCCCACATTACCTTTGCAAAGCCTAATCCGGAGAGGTGTTTGGCCATTGAAACCCTGAAAGAGCCCATCTACACCATTAAGAACAAGAAGCAGATAAACAATCCCTGAGGTACCAGTAGTCAAGAAAGATGTGTGTGGGCACTTCAAATCTTCAGGATTGTGAGTGATTGTGAACCCATTAATCTCTCCAGGAAGGGAGAATAGATTGGAACTTGCCAAACCAAGATATTTCAAACCCATGGTGAAGACATCCATTTGTTGTTATGAAACATCGCCCCTCATTACGCGGTTGACGTGGTGGTAAAATTGGTGGGAATGAGGCAGTCATTCTGTTACAGCTGCATTCGGCATCTCTGAATTGCAAGATTGGTGGTGGGGTGGAGAATCTATCTCCAGCATACAGCTGGAGGTGAATCTGTCACCTTGCTGCCGTTGTTCGGCAGAATTATGACGCGGAACTACCACCGGAGGTAATTTCACCCGAAAATGGACTCAGAAAATGGGGATTTACATCTGCATCCTGCCACTTGTAATCCCATGGTATGTCAACGGGACCAAGTAGCGGAAATGGTAAACGAGTTTGGTTGTAGTTTGGCAGAATTACAAGTGAACCACCGCCAAACTTAAAACAAGGCCCATTGTTTTAAATTGCTTTCTGTTACATATTTAGGCCAACCTTCTAAATAACCCGAATAAACCATACATTTAATAGATATCCGTGCTGCCTATTTTTGATCCTACTCAGATCATGACAACACCTAAATGAATCCTTCATTACATATTAAATCAGGTATCTGTAAACACTGGATGCTGTTCGCAAGCATTAAAAGCAAATTGAAACACCATATGTTGGTATTTAAATGAAGTAGCAATATAAGGGACTGCGTGCATAATGTGCAATTATACCAGATGTGGGGGACAGAAACAAAACACCATCACAGAATAATGTTACCACAGAACCTTTTCAGTTCGGTTTAGAGATTACTTCATAATCTCACACTCTCCTTTATATTTTTGTCTTGTAATAGGTTTCTTTCAGCGGTACCCATGCCTGCCTTCCTAATTCATTCAGACATGCTTCTTACATGTTAAGATGGGCAATCCATATCACCTTACGAGGTGTCTCTCTCTGAATAAGATTTTGAGCTATCCTCGTCCTCTTCCCTCTCCTCTGCTTCTGACCTAGTTAACGCCCTGACAATATCCATTGAGGAAACATAATGTTCCTGTAAGAGATGTCTACTGCCCCAGAGACCAACCATATTGTCTTTTCTTTAAGAGGTCTATTTTGAGCTCGAAATCTTTTGACACCTCTTGTTTGGGGGGGTGGCAGGGGTTACATTTGTATCGCAATCTCCATCTCTGACTCTGTAACTCCCTTCACCAGCTGCAGGAATAGCCTCAGTCGTAGTTCTATCAACCTCCTGCCTCCCTCCCTCCCTCTCTCCCCCTCTCTTCCTATCAGTTGCTATGTTATGTTTTGTTATATTATGGTAATGTGTCCATCACTGCCATAGTGGTTTGACAGCACAACAGGTTTTCTGGATAGTGCTGTGTGGTGCCTCCACTGGCGTTTTTGTGGGAAAGGAAGAGTGAACATATGTGAGTGGATAGCTGAGGAGGGAATAGTGGGAGTAGGATAGAAAAAACAGATAGGCACATGCAATGATGCAAAGGTGATGAGGGGGAACCACGGTCCTTTATTGCACTCAAAGTAACACCAGCAATCCTTTAACTGTCTCGTTTTCCCTTTAAAAACAGGCTGGACGTGTATACTTGTCCCTTTCTCTTCAAAAGCCCCCAACCTCTAGACTGTCCACATTAACGTCATGTATTGTACTGCTGAAATCAATGGGGCTGTGATAGGCATAAGATGTATGATGAACGTTTTTACAATGCACAATTTAATCACAGTTAGAGCCATGCTTGTTTTTTAACAAAATGCATAAGTGCAGGAAGAAAAGCATTATCATCGTTTGTTGCAAGTAGCCATTCATCGTGTACCCCCTTCTTTCAGCTCAAACCTCAAGATTGTCCTGCAGTATCTCTAGCCTTCCCTTTCTCCTCATGAGGGGCCTTTTTCCAACTTGATAGTGTAACCTGTGCTTTCCTGCCACTCTGGAATCTGTGCAATCCAGTAGCCAAAGCGGGCAGGAGCAGTTGGGAGCGTTGCACCTCTACTTTAATTAAGTTTCATCATTCCTATACATTTATTTTAAAAAGAAACCGTTCTCGAATTGTTCCATTTTAAAATAAAAGTGGATGAATGTGTTGAAACTTGTTGGTGGTGACACATTTGTATTTTGCTTTCACCTTACTGGGGACTCGAACCTGGGACCCGCAATATCAGCTCTTACCTCACATCATGGTGACCTGTCATAGAACTGCTGAACTCAGGTTATTCTTTCAGTGGCCTGCTTGGTCAAGGCCCATTCCCAAGCCCCATCATTGCTATGCTTACGCAGTAATCAGAATGTTTCCTTTGCATTAATGCAACTTAACGCGAAAAGCCTGCAGGCACCCCTGCACGTGCAGTCAATGGGTAGGTGGGAGTGGTGGCTTTAATCCTTATCATGCTCTGCTCCTTAAGAGGTGCAAATGGTGGATGATTAGAAAGGGGAGGGTTTATAAAGCTGCATGCTCTGGGGGACAATGAATAAAGGTAATGGTTATCATTTAAAATGCATTTTGCATTTTTTTTCACAGTTTTTTTCAGCATTTACAAAGGGGTAGGGGTGAAATGAAGGATGGCCAGGACCCAGGTATGGGGTTTGTATTGGGAGTGGGAGGGGGCGTGGAGATGAGGTTTGGGGGGGGCAGGGGCAGGCCAGCCGGAAACATAGTTCCACTACTTCTTTTTGTACACTTCGACCCACTGCAATCTCACCTAAGACTGCTTCTGAATCAAATCCTCCTTCCACCAGGCCCTCAGGGATCCTCTTTGAGGAACGAGGACATAGAGAGAAGAAGCTTTGAGGATCCTCTCCACAGCTCTGTCACTCCACTATTAGATCACTGAGCAAGGCAAGGGCCAGAACAACCGGTGCTCCAGTATCAGGGCCTTCCTGCTATTCAGCATCACCCACTGATCCTCACATCCCCAGGTGCACCCTGGTGACAACTTCTTACCACGCACCAAGACAAAGACTAGGTCAGTAACTGCCACCAAAGTTACAAAAGGAAGAACCAGGAGAGGTTGTAGAGGACCATACATAAACAAACCCCGCTACAATGCGACAAAGACAACATGTCAAGTTAGGTCATGTAAATGAGTGAAGAATATGCAGGCTGAGGGCAGAAGAAAGATCTTGCAACACAATAGCAAATTTGTTTTAGAATTCAGTACACACTTTCATCTATTACAAGAAAAACACAGGTTTGGCAGAAAAAGTCACAAAACCACAGCGCTTGTATGAATAAATATTAAGAGTGCACATAGGCTGCAGGTGTCTGAGAGGTGTAGGAGTACTGCCAAGTACAACCCACTGTTGTGGAAACAATTAGAGCATGGGCAATTCTCAGTCGCACTGCGCCCAAGAGTGCAATATAGGCATGTGTTATAGGAAAAGCTTTTCCTGCTGTGCTGAAATTACCGCAATTGTGAAGCCGTGAGAGAGTTTTCTGGCACTGTCCTTCATTCAATTTATCTTAGGTTCCATCTCCCATTTACAGCCTCGGATGAAGAGTCGGTTTAGACTCGAAACACGTGTCAGGCTACTTTGCAAATAAACCCATCAGACTTATAACCACATCTCTCTTCAATTGCTTGCAACACATTCCTATATTGCACTCTTGGGTGCAGTGTGACTGAGAATTGCCGGTGCTCTAACCCTTCATCTATTACAAGCCTTTCAGCGCAGCATTCTCTCCCTAGGAGTCTGCTCAGCCATTGTCGGACTCATCTGCATAGGGAAGGCTCTGACACATGCACATTTGGGGATTGACTCAAGCTCTAACCAATTGGACGGGGAAACAAGTATTGGAAAATCCAACCGTTTTGAGCTGTGTGAAGGCGTAGGAACGGCATTTGCCAGGAACTGCCATAATGGTACTACCTAGCGATTAAATGCCAATAATTGGGAAGTGCTGTGATTATTACCTAGGCAATAAAATCAGTGCCTGCAAATGCCTAATTAATACCTACACCAAAGCCAGAACTGTTGGCTTTGTCAATACTTGTTTTAAAAAGGATATCAGTGCAACAAACACATCTAAATAAAGTGTTTGAAAGCAGACTTGATTAAGACCTTTTTATTACACCAGTGACACATTTACAGCTGCAATTTAGCCATTTTCTCTTAGCTGATAGCTTAGACATAATAACACTGGCTGGCCTACGTTTGATGTTACTGCTCAAAGTGTTAGATGAAAAAGATCCCTGGGGATGCGTTTTGGGCCGGGAGGGTCAGCAGTGGGTGGGAATGGCCATAGGTATTAGCATGACTGTGGGCTGTCAATAGGTGTCAACAGGTGTCCGTCCTCACATTTCATGCTCCCCTTACTCCAATGCAACAGTTTTGGCCTATTGGTGGCACTCGAGTGACACCTTACATCTAAATATAATGAAAATATGTAAAAAAAAAAATGTACAGGGTAAAGTATCAAACAGGATCAGAACTTTTTAATAAAAAATAATCTTTACCTGCCTCACCTGCTTTAATTTCAATGAATATTCCCATGTTTGCATGTGTGCTTGGGTCTTAATGATCAACTGTTCTACTGAGGCAGGGACAGGTGTTAGCAGAGAAGAAGAGCAAGTGAGAGCTAATTACACACAGGGTCTTCTAACTGCCATCACCCCTATCAAAAGCTGAATGCGACCTCCAAAGAGTGCTTGATGCAACTTGACTGTGATCTCCACTGCTGGTGTCTTTATTTCACAAAAGGCACAATGCTTCGAGGCTGTGCTGTCTTGAGAGCAATCCTGCTGCCTATCTGCAGATAGATGCCTCTGGTCTACGCCTACATTCCTCAAGTTTGACCCTGGTGCTGTCAGTGGCAAATCTGCTTCTTTCAAGTGAAATCCGGCCTGCCTAAAAATGTACCATCATACTGCGTTACCAGCTTCATAAACATAACCCCGGAAATCATTTTCAAAGCCTCTTCTTTCTATTTTCCCTGATAACGGGGACCCATTCTAACCCAGTATGTATTACTCATGCAGTCACTGATTCCTTTGCTTGAAAATGTAAATGCGGGGACTGTCAATCAATACCTTTGATACACACATTCCTTAGAAAATAGGTAAATATTTACCAGTTTATACGAAATTGTGGGCAGTGGGCGCTTAGTCTGTTTCTCTCGCATAAGAGGAGATTTCTAGCTGGGCCCAGAAGAAGATGGATGCACTTTCTGTCTTTGGCATGCCTCTCTCTACTCTTCTTATTTAAGTACGTTACATAGCCATGTCAATCATCTCGAGGGCGGCCTTTACCGGACTACTGAGTCAGAATCAATAAATTTAAACGGTCTTTTTTTATAATATTTATTTAAAAAATGTGATTCCCTGAGAAAAATTTTAGGAACTGATTAGACCGCTCAACTGCGTCGTTAGGACGATGATACCCAACATGGAAATACGTATTGCAAAATCCCTCTCAATACTGAACGGCTAAAACAATGTGCTTATTGCTGCTTAGCAACCATGGTTTACCATTCCTTCGTGGCAAATACTTAATGTATGAGTGAGGCAATCAGCCGTAAGTGATTCAATGATATGCACAATAATGAAAATGACGAGGCTCCAGACTAGTGCAAAGCAAATAGCCTATTATGCATGTGAGTACGCACGTTATTCCAACCTTCATAAACATTTGCCATTTCGCAAATTGAGTACTGGAAATATATTTTAAAAAAGTAAACTCAGTGATGCATGATGTATATAAAAGCAGCTGTTCCCAGTAAAATGTTGGACTTTGCAGCCTGCTGTCAGGGGTTGAGCAGCTGCCAACTATCTCCAGAAGGAAGGCTGCGTGAATGAGCCAAGTCTGTACAGGCAGTGGAAAAGCTGCTTGTTTGTATCTGATGTGAAAAGTGTCTGGTCTGTGCGAGCTCCCTTAAGAACAACAAGGAGGTCTGTGCTAGGCACTCACCGATGTGTGTTACGTTCTTTGCAGTGGAGTACGGCAGGGGACACAGGAAGAATTATTCTGCTGCCTGGCTTTCAATTACTAGGTTTTCCAAAAATGATATACGTTCAAGAGCCATTTTTCTGCTTAACAATTGTCATCAATTTCCCTTCAAACATCGCTTCCATTCCAGTGCATAAAATTATCAATTCATTAACAACACATGAACACAACACCCATGCAATGCAACAAGACAAAAACAAGAGCATGCAAAACACACTCTACTAGCCAGTTGTAGCTAACTGTAATGGTTTCGTAAGCCGATTTCAGGGGTAACTGACAGATTTAAGCACAATTTAGAATCTACTGTAGGATGGTGCAAAAACATGGAAAGCAGGGCTGTGCTGCTCAGTTTGAAAATGAAGTTTGAAATGTTAATTTAGTGCTACATATTGTTAAGATGGATTTTTGAACTCTGACCTGGAGGGGCAGAGGTTCAGAATGCCAGCCTACTTTTTTGGAACAGGATAACCTCTGGACAAGCCAGACCATTCAGGGTAGCGATGGCGGCGGTCAAGACTAAGGGCCTCATCACGACTTTGGCAGTAGCCCTTAAATCCGGCAGTCGGTAAGAGCACAAATTTTCCCCATGGAGTCCAATAGGGAATGGGGCATTCCCGAATGGGCTCAATGGGGAATTACATACTACCGAACTCGTGATCCGGCGCTATTAGCGCCGGGGAGTTCGGCGGTAGGGCTAATACCGCCAGCGGTAATAACGCCGGCATTACCACCAAAGTCGTGAACAGACTCTAAGTCTCAAGAGGGGTGAGGGTGACTGAAAGACCTCAATGAGCACACAAAGCCAGGACACTTACAAATTACTCCAGACAGGTGTTATATTAAAAACATAGACACATTTATTACAAGGCCTTTGTAACATCGACCAGAGCAAAGAATCACAATAATACTAAAGTAAACCAACACATCACAATCAATACGATATATATACAAGAGCGAGGGGTCTGCGGAGTTAGGAGCATGGAATATGTAGACCACCTGGATGGGGAGGAAAACAGGCAGTGCAAGTAATCGTTAGACCCAGTTCGACATAAGAAATACACCTAACTAGGACGCAGTGCAAGTCCTACGAAAAGAGAGGAACATTATGCTCAATAGTACATGCACGCGCTTGTGCCAATGGACAAAATAGGGTCTCTTCAAGGGTCTCTGACAGTTCAGGCAGGTGAATGAAGCGATGAAGAACAAGTCCCCACTACTCAAGCAAGACCTCCACTTGAGGGTGGAGGCAGTTTGAAAGTGCGGGATAGAGTCACTGTTTCGCAACAGCGGTAGAAAAGAAATGGGCTCCTGCACGAGGGGCCACCGGTTGGGGTATGGACTACTCACCGGTCTTCGACGCAGGCAGACCCAGAATTCGCCAGTTCAGTTCACGTTGCTGGCAGGTTCGGATGCGACAAGCAGGATGTCTCGACACCATTTAGATTCCGCAGTAGCAGGATGCAAGGTCGAGGGGGTCACAAATGGAGCGAACGTGCACAGGTCGTTGCCACAACAGGGCAACAGGGCAACCAAGGTTACTCTGGTCCGGGCGCACTTGTCTCACTTCAGACCTGGGAATGCCAAGTGTACGAAATTCAGTGTGAGGGTGCCGTGGACACAGAGCTAGCAGAAGGCCAAGTTTCGAGGGCTTCCCCGCAACGGCGGTGGTGACAGAGCAAAACGTCCTGCGTAAACTGGTCAGCCCACTGTTTGGCCCAGGGACACTTCCGAAGAGGCTTACTTGCAGGGTTTGATGAGGGTGCCGAGAATAGTTGGTCCCACTATTCCAATTGGTCGAAGCGCCTTCACAGACTTTCTAGGACGATCAGATCTAGAGGGGTCTCGCAGGATGATAGCGGGCTCAGGGTGCCAAACCTTCCAGCGGATCACCAGCGGTTCCTCGACTCAACTTCTTGTTGTAGGATACGTGGCTCCTTATCCCTTGTTCGGTGTGAACTCAGGAGATCGACATGGTAGTGGTGTTTTCAGCCTCCTCTTATCCAAAGTTCCCTTCGCGGCAAAACGGAGAGGACCCAATGGGATATCTTCTCACAAACACTCAGTCCATACCTGGACCAATCACGGACCACGGTGGTCCCAGGCATTTAGGACACTCCAAACTCTCTGGCACCCAGGATGTGTATTGGGAACAGACATCCCAGCCCACATCCTGGAGGCACACACACAAGGCATGCAGAAGCCCACAAAAGCTTTGGGTTTTGCGGGAAAGTGCATGACCAAATAAGGACTGACCAAGGTCTACTCGACCTGGGGAAGGTGAAGGGGCAAGATGGCCAAAGGACAGGACAAAGAACCCTGTGGCATGGGCATTTTGTAGCCAGGCCACCTATTTGTGCCAAACGCGGTAAGCGCGGATAACATGGCAAAAAAGGGTTCAAAACATAAGATAAACGATAGCTGCCACCAGTCCCGTCCGTGACACACCTGCACAGTTCATTATAAGTCCAGCGAGAGTTTCTAGGGCCTTTGGAATGACTAGAGACCCAAGAGTGCGTTAAAGTAAGTTACATTGCACTCTTGTTACATGTTGCACAAAAGCTGCAACATGAGGAAAGGACTAAGGGAAACAAAGTCTCCCAGTACTGACTGTCTTAAGGGGATGTCAGTTTCCCCATAAGAATTGAGCGAAGGAGTGCAGCTGAGGGCTGTGCTTCTCTGGCAAAGTTTAGATCAGAGTGTAAAACAGCAGCAACAAGTTTGGGGGTTGACACAGGGAGGGAAAATTACATTGAAATATGATAACTTTCCTAACACTCGCCCCTCCCAGACTAAGGACAGGGGGAACTAATCCACCCCTGGATTAATTTTTTGTTCAGGTCGGTTAAACATTCTGGACAACCCATCAGCATTGCTATGTTGGACACCTGGCCTATGCTCAATAGTGAAGATTTATGGACCACCTAAGCAACTTTGGATTCTCTCCCTTCATGTTCAATAGCCACTTTAAGAGCGTATGGTCAGTTTGCACAGTGAAGTGGGTCCCATAGAGGTAGGGCCTCAGCTTCCGTAGGGCCCACACAACAGAGAAACATTCTTTCTCTACTGTGCACCATCTGAGCTCTCTGTCCTTAAACTGGTGACTAATGAAACCAATAGGGTGTTCCTTACCCTTCCCATCTACTTGTGATAGTACAGCTCCTATCCCAGTGTCAGAGGTATCTGTCTGCACAATAAAAGGTATTTGGTAATCAGGGGCCCTGAGAAAAGGGGCCTGGCACAAGGAGTCTTTTAATCCATTCAAGGACTTCTCACGCGCTTCAGTCCAAGTTACTTTCTTGGGTTTCTTTGGAGTGGTGAGAGCAGTCAGAGGGGCAGCTATGGTGCCATAGTCTGCCATGAAATTTCTGTAATACCCAGTGAGTCCTAAGAAGGCTCTCACTTGGGTCTGTGTAGTGGGGGTAGGCCAGTCTTGTACTGCTTGTACCTTACTGGGTAGAGGCTGTATCCTCCGTCCACCTACTTCATGTCCAAGGTAAACCACTGAGGCTTGTCCAATCTGGCATTTACTGGCATTTATGGTCAAGTGGGCTTTGCGAAGAGCATGTAACACAATCCCAAGGTGTTTCACATGGTCTTCCCAGGTGGCACTGAAAACTGTTATATGATCCAGATATGCAAGAGAGAATTCATCCAACCCATTCAACACATGATTCACAAGCCTCTGGAAAGTGGCAGGTGCATTCTTCAACCCAAAAGGCATTACCCTGAACTGGTAAAGACCCTCTGGAGTTGAGAACGCTGTCTTCTCCTTGGCATGTTCTGCAAGGACTATTTGCCAATAGCCTGCAGTGAGGTAAAACGTGCTGAGGTACTTGGAGGCACCCAAGGTATCCACCAGCTCATCTGTTCGAGCCGAGGAGTGTGCATCTGTCTTGGTGACAGCATTCAGAGCCATGTAATCCACACAGAACCTCATTTCAGAAGTACCTGCTTTTGGAACCAAAACCACAGGGCTGGACCAAGGAATACTAGAGGGTTCAATCACCCCAAGATCCAACATTTTGTTGACCTCTGTCTTAATGTAAGACTGTACTTTGTCTGACATTCTGTATCCCCTACTTTTGGTAGGTACACTGTCTCATGTGTATATGTTATGTTTGCACCAAGGTGTCAAACCAGGGGACTGTGAAAACAGGGGGGAGAATGCCCTAAGCAAACTTTTCACCTCAGTCTGCTGATCAGAAGTCAGGTGAGGGGCCACTCGGACACCCTCAAAGGAGCTATCTGAAGGAATGCTTTGAAAAAGGTCAGGGAGAGGTTCAGACTCCTCTTCCTCAACATCTGAAGGCAATAGCAGTGCTGCAATTTCAACTCTTAGGATGAAAGCCTTCAGCCTATTTACATGGAACACTTTTGGGGCCTGTCCAGGCCTTCCAAGGTCCACTAAATAGTTGACCTCACCCAGGGGCTCCACCACTGTGGAAGGGCCTGACCACTTATCCCGTAAAGCTCTAGGCCTTATGGGAATCATGATCAGGCCTTGCTGACCAGGTGTGAAGTTGATGAGGGAAGCATTCTGGTCATACCAATATTTCACCAGAGCTTGTCCTGCCTTCAACGTGTCACTAGCCAGATCCATCAGGAGTGCCATCCTTTTTCTGAGCCCTAACACATAGTCTACTACGTTGGTAGTAATAGGGGGAGTGAGCATCTCCCATCCCTCCTGGACTATGGCTAAGGATCCCCGCACAGGCTGACCAAACAGAAGTTCAAAGGGGCTGAAGCCAACACCCTCTTGTGTTACCTCTCTGCAGGCAAACAGTAAGCATGGTAAAAGAAGATCCCATTTTCCTCTTTGAGGTTCTTCCAGAGCCCCAATCATACTTTTCAAGGTCCTGTTAAACCGTTCCACCAGACCATTGGTCTAGGGGGGTGGTATGCGGAAGAAAACTTATAGGTGACCCCACATTCTTTCCACATAGCCTGCATATACTAGGACATCAAGTTGCTGCCTCTGTCAGACACAACTTCTTTAGGGAAGCCAACCCTAGTAAAGATGCCAAGTAAAGCTTTTGCAACTGACTTGGCAGTCACCATTTTCAATGGGATGGCCTCAGGATACCTGGTGGCATGGTCGACCAGCACCAGGTAAACCTATTGCCTGAGGATGTTTGGGGGTCAAGGGGACCAACCATGTCGATCCCTACCCTCTCAAATGGTACTCCCACCACTGGGAGTGGTACCAATGGAGCTTGGATTGTTGAACCACTCTTACCAGATAACTGGCAGGAATCACAACTCCTGCAGTGACTTTCTACTTGCACCCCCATCTTGGGCCAGTAGAAGTGCATGGATAACCTTTGTTTGGTCCCCTTAATACCAAGGTGACCAGCAAGGGGCACTTCATGCGCCAGCTGCAGGAGGAAGGGTCTTACAGCAAGGGGAACCACCAACCTCCTATGGTCTCCTTCTGTAGACTCTGTAGGGCCACTATGCAGGAGCCCACCTTCCCAATAAATCTGATGCTTCCCAGGAGGTTCACCCTCAAGCTGGGAGCAGGCCTGTCTCCTTACTCCTTCCAGAGATGGGCACTCACGTTGATCTTTACTGAATTCTTCCCTGTCAGGACCACCTTCTGCTAACAAATCGTTTAGTTCAGCATGGTCATTGGGGTCAAACACTTCAGGCATCACCACCTCCTCGTCACGTCCGGGTGATTGACCAACTACTTCCATCTCAGTGGTAGGTGAGTTAGGGGGAATATTTTCTTTCCCTCTTTTCAGTTTTTTGACTCCTTTAGCCTTGGGTTTCCCCTTTGGCTGGGGCACGGCATTGGTCTTGGCCAGTGCCGCCCTCGTTTGAGACCTTGTGCAGGGTCTGTCAGCAGTATCACCCACAAGCCCTAAGGCTCTGGGATCATTGCCCAACAAGACCTTTCCTGGGACACTCCTCTGAATGCTCACTGGAATCCTGACTGCTGTACCATTAATAGTAAGATTTACAGGTATTACTGGGAACATGCGAGGTGGTCCGTCAGCCAACTTAGTGGGCATCAGAGTAGCTCTGGCAACTTCCTCTGGGTCTACCAAGGTAGAATCCACTACATTTCAACTGCACCCACTATCCCTAAGAGCGGGAGTATCTATCCATTGATCAGCACATTGTCCTTAAATTAGTGCTTGGTGTTATCTGGAATCCTAGCATAAGCCTCTGAGACTTTAGGCTCCCAGGAACCCAGGGAAACTAAAACTACCTCAGCTTCTATCCCACTGGGGAAGGAGTCTGAGGATAAGGATGCTCCGGTAATCTCTTCTTCCTCGTAGGGGGAGAAGGCCAGATTAGCAGAGTGGACCCCCAAGGTCTTGACCTTACATCTGGGATCCCCTTCACGTGGTCAGTTGCTCCACAAGCAAAACAAGATCCATTGGGTCTGTTCACATAGGGAGCTTATTATAACCAGAGTTCTGTTTCGGAGGCTGACCTCCACTACCCTGTGAGTTCTCTTGTGTCTTACCCTTATTTTTCTTTTTGTGGCCCTTTTGGGCAGACGATTTATCAGTTTCCCCACCCTCCTTATCTTTGGACTTTTTCCCTTCCTCCTGCTTACCAGGATGAGTCTTGTCCTTATGGGACACTCAATGTGACACCCATAAATCTGCTGCAATGGCAAGCTTCTTAGGATCTTTCTTCTTTGAATCTGCCAAATGCTGCTTATGCTCAGGGGAAGAAGATGCAAAAATATGTTCCAGCATGACAAGACTTATCATACCTTCAAAGGTAGAAACCTTATAACCTTTGACCCAGCCAGTCAAGTTTTTTAAGGATTCAGTTACATAAGATACGCAAGTACCACCTTCAGGAGTCTTTCCAAACTTTAAGATGAGAGTTTGCTTGAACATTGCAAAATCTGCTCTCTCAGCTTTTGACATTTCCATCATGGCACTGCAGACAGAATGGGGTAGTCTGCTAAGTAACCAGGCAATTTTATCAGCATTGTCAACTTGTTTAACTTCACATGCATACTCAAATGTATTCAGCCAGTCCATAATGTCATTCTTTTCCTCATACACACTGAGCAGATCTTTTGGAAGCCTGGATGAGAGGAGGCCCCAGACCCATGTCCAGGACCCTTGGATCTATTGGCAACTTGAAGCTTGGCCAGTTCCAACTGGTGATCCCTGTCTTTCTGTTTTTCTTCCTGCTCTATTTTTAGTTTAGCCATATTGAACTCAAGCTCCTTCTGCTTAAACAGCAGTTCTTGCTTCTTGAATTCAAGTATGGCCTCTCCTTCAGCACTGGCAGAGGAAACATTAGACATTACATCCTCCATGTCTTCATTGTTACTGCGGACCAGTGCAGTGGCAGAACTATCAGTTCTACCAGTGAGAGCAGCCCAACCTCCCTCTGCACTGTCCTCTGAAGCTATAGAACTAAGCTGCGCTTCTTGCCAGGCCATGATTCTTTGGATCATTTCCATTTTTGTGCCCTGAGAGGAGACGAGGAGACACCTCTCTCAGCACACATCTTTTTCAATGTTTCAGATTTCAAAGCATTTAAAGTTAACAAGGTACTTGTTTCCATCCTGTTAGATAGGACTATGGCCTTTAAAAAGTTATACTAAGACAGTTCACTATGTTTCCTGTTAAAAATAACTCGAAATGCCTTCACTCGTATGCAACACTGGATACCTTCAGTCCTATCCCACCGCTGTACACCAATTTGTTAAAATGGATTTCTGAAGTTCAGGAAGGTGAATGAAGCGATGAAGAACAAGTCCCCGCTACTCAAGCAAGACCTCCACTTGAGGGCAGAGGCAGGTTGAGAGTGCGGGATAGAGTCGCTATTTCGGAACAGCGGTAGAAAAGAAATGGGCTCTGTAACAGAAGGAGCTCATGTACAGCTGCACAGCAGGCCTAAACAGTGCAACGTTTGGTATTATTGCATGAAGAGCTATCTCAAAGAAATACAAAGAGGGTGTGTTTGGGTCCGGATTGGCAGTTTGTCGGTGGAAATGGTCATATAGACTGGCATAGCCATGGGTTGTCAACGGGTTGTTAAAAAACCACAAACAACACCCACAATCTGTTTGTCCTTGCTCACATCTATCTCCTACTTGCTGTCCAATTCAATAATCCCAGTATGTAGATGGCACTAATGTGCCACCTAGGAGCCAAAGATAAATATTCACAAAACAAGTACAGGAACATTACATGGCAGGCTTAACTGGGCACAGGAAAATGGTATTTACAATGGCAATCCAAAATGATGGCCACATAACCACCAGAGACAGTGTGGTACCGAAAGGGACTGACAAACATACTTTACGCCATGTGGTGGTTGGAAGGAAGAGAGTTGGGGAATGAGAAGTGGTTCATGTGATATATGTCAGTAGGTGGAAGTAGATGGTCGTGTGTCTGCAGTATCTGCGTATTGCGCCAATTCCCATCTGCCTCCACTGGCGACTACCTTGTGTGGCGAACTGCAGGCAGTCTGTGTTACAGCACCGTAGCTGGTGATTCTACCTGTTTCCGTGGTCCCTGATGGCACAGCAATGTATACAATGTTGGTTCCATGGGTGCATTGGTAGCGCATCGTAGAGTGTCTACTGCATGCCTGGATCTCATGGAGTGACACGTCATGTAGTGTCTCCACTGGGTGCAGTGGTGAAGTACTGGGTGCTTAGAAGTGGTAGGGTTGCACGGTATGTACCTGGCCACTTGTTCATCTGCATGACTCCGTTATGTTCTGCTGGGTGTGGGCAAGAACTACACTGGTGTGTGCATGGTGAAAGGCCATAAGCCAGGCACCAAAGAGCCTAGGCCTGCACCGTAGCCATGACATCATAATGCATAAATGCAGTTTAAAGTAGGCATGTGTCCGAGGGAGATGATGTTTAAAGAATGGTGGAGCAGGAAATTGTAAATGTGGTAGAAGAGCACAAGTAAACTGATATACATACAGTACCATATGGTGTACATTATATCACGTATTGCACAGTAGGTAGCCACATGTCGCCATTTACCTTGGGTATGGGTTGCCCTTTATACAACCCATCATATGGTACAGTTGTGGATTGCGGCACGCTGCAAATATTCCCATTCAAGGCACCAATATTTTGTGTGGGGTCTGGGCAAGGCATACGCTTTTGGGTACATGGCAAAAGCATCCAAGAGAGTAGGCCTTGAGCACACCCAGCACCACAAAAAGCCACCATACAGGGTTAACTCTGCATCTCTCCGAGGATGGTGACCTTTGAAGAGTGGTTGTCTAGAATGTTTTACACTTGGTGGAAAAAGCAAAGGGAGGTAATATGTGTTTACTAGTACATGGTGAGGGTCAGTGAACAGGTTGTACATTAGGGACCAATTTCTTAATATTTCTGTTTGCTATGGGTTGCCCTGTACAGGACACTTGCTTGAAGAAGTGTCTTAACACATTGCACCATGAGAAGAACTCATCAGCATCACTAAGTATATGTGTACTGTGAGTGTGTAACGGTACGCCTGGAGTGCTGAACAGAAATGACAGTGTTCAATGCAATGGTCTTGCATGTGATAGCTACATGATTTTGTGCATATGTCATACTATCTAATGAGGGTGTGTTGCAAATGTAATAGTGAACATGGAAGAAGGACTGTGTCTGCTTTTCTGAGTTGTGGCCCTCGCTGTAGCTGGGAAGAGGCACGTGGTACAATCTGCCCTTCTGAGCATGGTGGCCTTGCAAATGGAACTGTGGAGATTATCCAAGCAGGTGTGGAGGGTGTGGTTCACAGGAAGGGGCAGTAACATTTGCACCAAAACTCGATGCAGTGACGTTAGTGGAGATGGCGAGACACAGTGTGCTAATCGTGGGTGATACCTTTGTGCAAGATCTGCACATGTATGCTGTGGAAAGAGGCTTTGCTGCTAAGTTTCATTTGGAAGCAGTGAAGGCTTTTTGGGACTCTGTCTATGAGTGGGATTTAGGGTGCATGGATCTCCTTTGCACATGTGTGGCCTCTGTCAGTACTGTTGATGTCGTGGTCGTGCATTTTGGAGCATTACATTTGGGGTACATGTTGTGCTCACGTTTGCTCATTCACCAGAAGCTGATGACAGCAGTGATGCAGATGTTTCCCACTGACAAGGTGATTTTCCCATCGTTAACACCAAGATGAGCATGGGACCATGCCGGTGTAATTTTTCCACAGCAAGAGGTTGGGAGTTGTTGGATAAACAGAAACAAGTGTGACTTTATGTGCAGTGCTGGGATGTTCGGCATAGCCTATGAAAGCATTAATAACCAGCAAGATTTCCAGTGGTTCCAAGGAAATGGCATTTTTGTTGACCTCCATTGGCAATGCTGCTTTGTTTGCCACTCTGTGCAAAGTGTTGCAGAAAATCTTGTAGAAATGACAGACAGTCAGCGAAAGAGAGAAAACACAAAAGAATGCACACACGTACATAACCAAAAAAAGTCTTTTCAGAGACAGTCCTAAAGACACACTCCCCTACCCTGTTTTACATTCCCACCGCCCCCTCCCCCTCCTGTTCCTAGCACAGTAACTCTGCAGATTCCGTTGTACTTTTAGGATTAGACGTGCCACATCCGGTTCTTTTCAGGATGGCAGCTATGGCATTGGCACTGTGGAGGCTAAGGCATTGCCCAATGTGGTTGCTGGTTGCAGTGTGTACACAAACTCTGTGGCAGATGGTCTGTTTGTACTGAGAAATGTAGGAGGCTATGGCAAAAGCGTGCAAGGGAAGTGGCAAGCATCCTGTTTGTATGTATGCACTGCACGCACTTGCTTAAAGTTGCTAACATACATTCCGTGCTGGTTTTGTGGGAGCGCTTTTCCAACATTTGTAGTACATGGATTACACTGGAAAGACCATTCTGTGAAGTCTACAAGGTATCTGGCAGGGATCCTGTTGTTATGAATGCAGTGTGTGTATCATATGATATGCTGTGATATGGTATGCTGTGGCATTTGTACCATGCCTAAACACAAGTGTGTGAAGGCGTGACGAGGAAAGGGAGGCGGAACAAAGGCCACAAAGAGACATTTATCCCACTAGGTCAGGTGACACTGAGAGTGCACAAGTGAACGGGAAGGGGGAGGGCACAGTGGAGTACATGGGAAAAACATAAAATAGTAATAAGTGCCACTACGGTCGGTGCTGGCAAGTGCAAGGATAAGTGTAGACATCAAGTGGTGGTTGGACTGTTAGGGTTACAGAAAACAGTCCCCAAGTGCGGGAGTTGGCAGAAAGCCAGTGCAGGGGTGGAACTATCAGGAGGGAGATAGACTGAGGCACAGATTAGAGGGTGGGTAGGAAACCAGTGCACAATCAGTTTAAGACAGGAAGTGAGCAGAGGAGAGGAGGGAAAAAAGAAGCACATGGAAAGGTTTTGAGGTGCTTCCAGACCCTAAAATGGTTCTCCACAAGTTCCAGGGATGCACAGAGCCAGGTCTAGATGGCGGCCCCAGCAGAAGAAAGACATCTACCTCCAACTGTTTGCGTACAGAAGTAACTGACCCTGAGGGAGTAGGAGGTGGATGAGGTAGAGCTTGAGCAAGTAGACATTTAGGAAGTGAGAGTGGAAGGTATTGACGTCCCAGGGACCAGAAGGCCCTGTGCATAATGCACAGCATTTTTATTTTATTCTTCGCAGCCACTGGGAGATATTGCAGACATTTTAGTCCAGTAGAGATACGATTCCTGGCCTTCAGACCAAGGAAAATTTGCACAGTCCTCTTATGGATGAGTTGCTGAGGGCGGAGAGTAGATTCTGGCAGATTTAAAAAGAGTCTGTGGCAATAGTGCAGCCTACAAAGAACCACAGCCGTGCAGACACTGACCTTTTGGGAACTGCCTTTAGGTTGGTAAGACACATTCAATGATGGCTTTGGTGCCATATTTTTTTGATTTATGTAGGAGATGGGTTAGTGGCAAACACAATTCATAGCATTGTCGAAGGCAAGAAGAGAGTTCTTGTTTCGCTAATACACTGTATGATATGGCTAAATGAAAATGTTGCAAGCCGATAGCATTGAAGTTTCACTTCATGGTATGAGATGGGGGGAAAAACCAATATGCTTTTCAAAAACATAATGGATGTTTAGTGGCAGATATCGTGCGCAGAGGCACTTATAACAGAGTTGTAAAGATAGTGGCAAAAAATCTTCATACCTTTATTTTGTGGTGATGGGTGCTCATGTGGATGAATGTGCATGCACAAATCCTGCAATGTTTCACTGAACTTTCCACTAGATGTGCTTTCCAATAACAGGGTGAATTTGTAACGGTCCATATGAGGTCTTGTGGAGAACTGACAGTGTTAGATGCTGAACTCTTGAATGGCATTGGTGGATGTGTGTGTGACTACTTAACAATACCCAATGAGGGTGTAGTGGAAAGGGAAGAAGGACTGTTCATGCTTTACTGGTGCGCGGCCCTCACAGTACTTTGGGAAGCGCACGTGCCACAATCTGCGCTTCTCACAATGCTAGCCAGTGGAAATGGCAGTGTGTGGCTTATCCAATCAGGTACTGAGGGTGTGGGTCACAGGAAGGTGCGGCAATACTGGTATTCATTACTGCGCGTTGTGACGCCTGCAGACATGGAGAAACGCATTGTGTTCAATTTGGGTGATGCCTTTGTGATAGATCTGCACAAGTATACCCAGGAAACACACTTTCATGGCAATTTCAGTTTGGAGGCAGTGGACGCATTGTGGTGCGCTGTTGAGGACCTCAGTTTATTCGATATGCATGCACTTTGCAGAGTCCTGGCCAGTTCTGCTACTATGCATTTTGTCGTCATGCATTATGGTGGCTTGCATTTGGGTTACATATCTTGTTTATGTTTTTCTGTAAAAAGGACATCATTAGTTCTGCAAATGCAGAGGTCTCCCTATCAAATGACATTTAGTTGTCGTCCATTGGTAATGTTGTTTTGTTTGCTTATCTCCAAGATGCTCTCAAAGGTTCCTGTAAGAATGTGAGGACGAAAAGAAAATACACTACTCTATGAAACCGAAAATGAGCTCTTTGTGTGGAAGCAGATAATAATATACATTTTTAAAAATTAAAAATAAAACCCACAATGGCTCTTTTCAGAGCCACCCATACAGCCAAAAGCCCTTTCCCTGGTTGACATTTCTTCCCCCACGCATGCACGCAGCACGAAAGCCGCATCCAGGGATTTTCAGAACGCTGGGCAGGGAAATGGGAGTGTGGAGGCTGAGGGATTGCACAACAACATTTTTGGATGTGGTATGTACGCAGGGGACTGTTGTACAGAACTGCTAGTGTTACATGGGGAGCACACATGCCACAATCTGAGCTTCTCACCATGCTAGCCAATGGAAGTGGGACTGTGGAGGCTGAGGGACTGCACAAATATGTACACAGGGAACTGTTGTACAGAAATGCTAGTGTTACATGGAGAGCGCACGTGCCACAATCTGCGCTTCTCACCATCCTGGCCAAACAAAATGCGACTGTGGAAATTGTCCAATCAGGTGGTGAGGGTGTGCATCACAGGAAAGGGAGGCCATATTGTGTTTCATTACTCTGTGTAGTGAAGCTGGCAGAGATGGCGAGATGCACAGTTTTCATAGTGGGTGATCGCTTTGTGCTAGATTTGCTCCAGTATGCAGTGGAAAGAGGCTTTAATGGCAATTTGAAATTGGAGAAAGTGGAGGTTTTGTGGTGCGGTGTCAAGGTGCGTAGTTTCGGACACTTGCTTGCAGAATGTCGACGAGTGGCCACTTGCCCAACTGTACACATTGTGGTTGTGCACTATGGAGGCTTGCTTTTGGGTTCCATGGCTTGTTCACATGTGTATCGTCAACTCAAAAAGAAGATGAAAGCAGTGAAGCACATTTTTCCCACTGTGAAGGTGCTTTTCTCATGTATACCACTCAGTCCAGTCTATAACTATACCAAAGAATGTTGTCTTCAGCCAGAGGTCAGAATTGTGTGCTGCAGGGATATACTCCTGTGAGAATGCAAACATTGGTTATCGATATGTGCACCTTCTCAATGGAAATGGTATTTCTTTGTCACACAGTGGCAATGACATTGTGTTTTCTAATCTACAGGCTGCACTAAAGATGCTATTGTAAGAATGTGAAGCGAAGTACAACAAACAAAAACACATATAAAAAACGAGAAAAAATGTCTATGGAAGCAGCTTTAAAAAAAAATACAAAATGGCTCTTTTGAGAGCCAACACTGCAAATGAAATCCCCTACCCTGATTGACATTTATTACCCCACTCCTGTGCGCACAACACAATATGTCTGCGGACATCGCGATAGATGCAAGGTTGCATGTGCCACATCTGGCCTTTTTGCAGATGGCGGCCATAGCAGTGGCACTGTGCATGCTACAGCATTGCTGAATAAGCTTTCTGGGTGTGGTTTTTACATACACACTGTGATGCACAGTGTATTTGTCGATACAAATGTGGAAGTTGCAGTTATGGCTGTGTGCTTCACGAGCCACAGTGTACTGTTTTTGGGGGAGTCCGGAATACATTGATTGAAAGTGAATTGAACACACTGTGCATTGCTTGCTCATTTTGGATTCTACTATGTGGATTTGAACAGTGGCGGCCGCTATCATAGGGCGGCAGGGCGCCGCCCCCCCACTTAGGCCCCCCCACCAGGTATGAGTACTAACAAATTCAGTAGAAGTTCTGAAGTTCTTCTTCTGAATCTGTTTGTATTTTCCACCTTGTGGGGGCGCTGTGGCGAGACACTGGCGACAATTACCTTCCTATTGTTGCAACCGGCCCATGAATAGGATTCCTTTTCATGGGCCGGCTGCAACAGCGGGGCGCGTCCCGTTTTACATTCCTTTTTCTTATAGTAAAGTGCGTGGAGTTCGTAGCTCCACGCACTTTACGTAACACTTTTAATTAGGATGCTGGCGGGGCGCCCGAGGGGTGGCCCCGCCAGTATCACTATGTGCGCAAACAGCGCAGCAAAGATCTGTAATCTGCAGGGAGGGAGGGAGCCTCCGTCCCTCCCTGCATAGATACAGTAATCTCATTGGCTGTTTGCCAATGGCTGGCAAACAGCCAATGAGAATACTGTATCTATGCAGGAGGCAGCCAATGACTTCAGTGTGGGGGTGGGGTGATGGCCCAGGCTGCATCCACCCACCACACTCCTCTCTCTCTTCCTCCATGTCCTTGTGTTTTCAACGTGTTGAGCTGAGCTGCCCTGCCCTGCTGCCCACCAGAGAGAAAGAACAGGCCGCACTGCAGGCGGAAGAAGTTTGCCTTCTCCGACTGCGTCCACCAGAGTAAGTACAACTGTTCTGTGGCCACAGCAACTTTTACTTGTTGCTTAGTTGTACTGGTCTTGCCTGGATATGTGTGAAGGCCTAGCTCCATTATGGGAGCTGGCACAATGCAGGTCCCTGCTTTTGATCATGGCGACTCGCTTTTGTTACCCTGTAAACTTTGATTACTTGCCTTTGATTTCGCCAGCCCTCTGCCTCCCCTCCGACTGCTGGAACCTGGGGCCTGCTCATTTTTTGTATGTCCCAGCAGGGCCTCAGGTTCACCGGCAGTATCACGGCGAAGCGACTCGAGGCCGCTTACATTTGAATAGAGCTCCGGGGCTTGGCGAAGGGTGTTCTGGAAGCAACAGGTAAAAAAAAAAAAGGAGGCATGCAACGGTGCAAGCCATCGCCGAATTCCAGTGTTAAAGTCAGCGGCAGGACAAGGTCAAGTAAAACGACCTTGTCAGCAGGGCTGGCTCATTTTGAGATGATCAGTGCCGTCTCAGGGTGAAACACTCCTTCAGGGTTCAGGTGCACGGCCAAACAGTGTTTCATGTCAGGTGGCAGAATAATTAAAACATACACGACACACTCGGAAATAATGTTTCGGCTGCACAACTAGCAATGCCCCATTCAATGTTCATTCAAGCCAGTCGGTACGTCATATACGCATTCCTTTTAAAAAGATTGTTTTGCTAGCTGAATGAATGCACTTCATAATGTTTTGTGTTTGTAGCCACTAAAAGGAATTCCTCTTGTCTTCTATATTGTCGTTGCATGTATTATCATGTTTCAATTGTGTGTTTGCGCATGTGTCTTGCATTTAATAACATATTGCCGCTCACGCAAACCGCGTCTGTGTAGTGTTCTCTTTTTAAGTAATGGTCTGCCACACAGCGCTCTGTATTTGCCATTAGCGCATTTAATGTCAACGTGTGTGCAGATAAGTTTGCAAAACAATCAATCAAAAGATTCTTCCCAGTGACGTATGCCCACTTGCATTAGGAAAGTACCGCTAGGCTCGGATTGAAACGCAAAATGGTGCTGTGGGCAAGTTTGATGAGTTACTTCACTATGCGGCTAGTCGTTTTGGCCAGTGTTGCGGAATACATATCTTTAAAATGCACAATTTGTATCACATTTTATTAAAAACTCCCCTTGTTTACTATTCAAACAGTCTGTCCCAAAAGGAATGAATAGCCATTTGCAACTGTGGGCCACTTTTTCATTGGTGCCCGAGACAATTTTATGCAACCAGTCTGAGCCTGCGCTGGCTCATCCTCGCCGCCGCAGTACAAGCATCTGATCTAGGCCTCCCATTGGCCCAACACTGAACACCTGACCCCATCATCTCCCGCAAGAATCCCTGCACCCAGGAGCCCGTCAGCCATTCTAGTCCTCAACCATTGTGTGATGGGTACTTGAGGGTGATGGAGACCCAGGCCATTTCCTCTGCATGGGGCAACCCAAAACTATCCACTTCTTTGCCAACCAGCACTGATCTCCAAAGTCCCTGCAGGTGATCCAGGATTTTCATTGGATCAATCACTCCCATATTTATACCACCACCTCACACACCATCCAGCCTGTCTAGTTGCTAGAAAAGCGTCTTGCCTGTTCGCCCTCTTTATCCCTTGCAGAAGATGGCGATCATTATCTCGATGCAAGTACTCTGACCCTATCTTCACCAGCCTACCACTACCACCTGGGCATTCATGAATCAGACTTTAATCTTCACGCACCACAACTGAACATTCTGACCACCACTGACCTTGATTTTGTTGGTCACGATTAAGCGGTTAAAAAGTGATATTTTAGCTTAGTTGCCCCCCTTTCAGAAAATGCCGAAAATCCCACCTTAGTAAGAGGATGAACACATATGAATGCCAGTAACAGCATAACAAAATGATAAAATGATATTTTTCCATCATTACTGACTATATAATGATGAATTTCTTTATGCATACATCATAGTACCAGCTATTCCCAATACAAGCTGCTGTAAAATACACTTGCACACGTAAGAATAATTTACCACCATTAGTATGTAAAACCTAATGCTTACTCTGGCTGATCATGGATTTTTTGCGCCGCAAAACAGGGATTTGTGCGCCATTCTGCCCGCAAATCCCTATTTAACAAATGGGGATTTGTGGTGCACAAATCTCCGTTTTTCGGCGCACAAATTCCATGAATCAGCCCCTTTATGTCATATTTTGGTGGGTTTTGGACAGTAAATAGCACATTTTGGAGGCAATTTTTCAAAAGATTTCGCGGGGGAGAACCACCTCACACCCACCTTGGGTGGTGTGGGCTCGCGCGCTCGCTCCCAAATTCCCACTGGGAACTTACCGCCCCACCAGCTTTAAAACTCACCAGCCGCCACTGGATTTGAACTGGTATGGAGTACCTGCAATGCAGTGACTGCTCTTGGTTTGTGTTTGTGAGACTTTGGTGACACACAATCATGCCGCCATTTTTGTTCTTCATTTTAGAGGGAAAAGTGCACAATATGTTGCTGGAGTTTCCATACTGTATGCGATGATGGAGGCACTTGCCTAGGTCATTTGCATGTTTCCGATCTAATGCATGCATTTTTATTGCATTACGCAGACACAGATGTGGATGCGTTACTTTTCATTTCGTCCGGGAATGGAGAATGCACAGTACATTGTGAAGACGTCTATTTGTGCCTTTCCAACTCTGAAAGCAGCTTTTTTCATTGAACTTTTTTCCTCTTCCAGTTGCTTTCCATTTATTTTGAACTTGTAACACACCACACAAAAGGAAAGGAAGGCAAGACCCGGTACAAAAGGGGCACCATCTACAAGGATAACATAGGGGAAGTGCACAGAGAGAGGGACATATTGGGTGGCCCTCACTTAAATAGTTGTCAGTCATTGTCATGCTCCCGGACTGACCCTTTCCAAGCACTTCCAAGTACTTTCCCTTTGTAGAGTCGCGCCTTTGCCAGGTAAGGGGCTGCAGCGCAGCCTACGGGGTGCAAGGATGTTTTAAGGATCTGTTGCCATACACAACTGTTCCTGTTGCTGGCCAGAGCAGCTGTGCAGAATGCTGTACATGAAATTATCCTTGTGCAGTGACGGAAGGGCAGTAACCTGTCCACTGGTTCCTTGTGCTGCGATTTCACTTCTTGTCACATGCAGTACAGACACTTCATGGTACGCCATTAGCCGTAGGACCAGCATTCACAGACATGAATACATTCTGAAATAAAAGAATGCTTCGAACAAGGTGAAATGCAGCTTCATTACGTGGAGCAGGAAGAGAAGTATTCCGTGAGACCCATGTGGCTATACTACTTTTCTAACCACCAATGATATTTTTTGCACTCCGAAAAATGTGCTGTTTGTTTACTCCAACAGTTCAACTCGCCGCAGAACCCTTGACACTTTCCGTCACAGTGCTCACTGCAGAGGCAGTGTGCCTGTTTCATGGGTCATAGAAAGGTAAGCAGTACAACAATCAAATGAATGTGACATTTAACACGCCCACCGTACATTGGAGGTTACTATTCCTTGTTTTCCAGTGGGCCTCATAGAACCAGGCATGCTTAGCCATACATTGGTAGGTCTGCACAGCAACCCACACTGTCGCCATGACTGCTTGAAATGCTGCAGCCTACCATATGAATCCGTAGGCCGGGCGACAGGGGCGTTGTTAGCAGCACACAGAGGATGACCTACACATGTGAATAGCTGTGCAACAGACAGACATGCGCTCCCACAACCACTAACACATGCATTGGAAGATGCAGCCAGTACTGGAGTCCTACGGAACCTTGCATTGTGATTGCCCATACACCAGCCAGGTGCGGTCTCCCTAGGAAACATCCATATTACTCCCCTGCAGCCATCTGATACAGTACTGTGTGCCACAGTCTCACCATGCATTGTTAACAGAAAAAGAAAAAAAACACTCACACACTCCCCAACATTTAACATGTAGACCTTCAATTTCTAAGATACACAGACACTATTAGCAAAGGGATGGGGTAGCACAAATGGATACATACACAGGGGAATTTGCCCTTTCAACAAGTTTGTCATGATGGCAGCCAAGAATTCCATGCAAAAATGTTGTTAATGGCACGTTATGGTTCAGTTCCTCTACCACAAACCTTTCACCTTCACAGAAAACACTATGCTAAAGCAACGTTCTGGTTACAGTGACCTACTAAAATCCTATCAGATTCACCAACAAAAACACTGCTAACTGGACGTTATGGTAACGTTACACTACTAAAACGGTTTATAGTCATTTGGTCGAAAACAAAGATGTCGAAAGTCAAAATGTCGAAAAAAAATGTCGAAAAAAAAATGTCGAATTTCTTTTTCAATACGTTTTTTTTCTTCAAAATGGGGGGGTTCCCCAAACCCCCTTTTTTCTATTTTTTTTATTTTACCCCTTTTTTTTACTTACCAAACCCAAAAAATACATATAAATAAAAAAATAATAATTGGGGAAATTAACCAACAAAAAACATTGTTAAAGGGAGGTTATGGTTAAATTGCGCTACTAAAAACCTATCACCTTCACTGAAAAATCTATACTGAAGGTACTTTCTGGATCCACTCCCTGCTAAAAACCTATGAAATAAACTAACAAAAAACATTGTTAATGGGACGTTATGGTTAAGTTGCACTTCTAAAATCCTTGTTAACGGGGCGTTATGGTTAAGTTGCACCACTAACAAAACCTATGAAATTCAATGGAAATTCAATGGAAAACGCTGCTACAGGGACGTTATGGTTACAGGTAAAACCTAAAAACCCCAGAAATTTGCAAGTTATGGTATGCTATGCAATGCGCTATCACTGTGCACTGGAAGGACTAACACCCATGACATCAAAGATGACATCACAAACGTCATTGATAGCATCACTGATGACATGACATGAATACACAGTTGTCATGACAAGCCTCCAGTAGGGATTGTATTTTTTATGTTGCCATAAAACGATCAGAGATCATGGGGGCAACTATCATTACATAAGTAGGTAATTACAGAAGACATTGCTATGAACAGTATTGCATTACACATTTCTTCCCATTACAAGACCGAACTCATGTACAAACGTAAGCTGTGTGTGCAGTATGCATAATACCGTTAGTACCGTTAGAAACACACCCGAACAATTCATAAACAGTCCTTCTTCCCTTTCCACTATCCTCTTCCCACCACGCCCTTATCCGCATCCCTTTCTTGGTCGCTCCTTTACACACTTGTATGTAGGCACAATATAAACAGCATGAAGTGCCTTAGGACATCATATGATATGATGCACACACTGCATGCATAATAACTTCATTGCTGCAACGTAAGTTATACACTTCACAATATGATCTTCCCATTGTAATGCATGTACTACAAATGTCGGAAAAGTGATCCCACAAAACCAGCAGGGAATGTATAGTAACAATGTTATGCAAGTGCATGCAGTCCATGCATACAAACATGATGCATGCCCCTTACCTTGCACACGTTCGCCATAGCCTCCTACATTCATCTATACAACCAAAGCTTCCATCACACTGTGTACACACCACAAGCATTAAGCACATTGCCCAATTGCTTTGCCTCCTCAGTTGCAATACTATAGCTGCCATTGTAAAAACAACCAGATGTGCACGTTGAATCCTCATAGTACCGTTCATTGCGTGGAATTACCATGCTGGACACTAGAGGTGGGGGTGAGGGGGTTGAGAAGGAGTTAGGGGTGTTGGAGGGGATGAAAGAAAGGGGTGGGGATTGTGTGTGTAGGATGGTGTGTAAAAACATTTATATTTTTTAGTCTTTTTGTCGTGTTTTCATTATGTACGTGCATTCATAAATGAATTTTTCTTCTTTTTCTGTCTTTTGCTCATTTTCTGTTTGCTTCTCCTCATTACATGTTTTCCCAGTGAAGACAAACCGTTATGCAACATTTCTACAGGATTCTCTGCAAAGCTTCGTGCACAGTGGCAAACACAACAGCATTGCCAAAGGAAGTCATTTCCCTGGAACCACTGGAACTGTTGCTGGTTATTAATGCTGCCATAGTCTGTGCAGAACATCCCAACACTGGACATAAAGTCACAAATGCTTTTATTTATCCAACGTCGCTCCACCTCTAGCTGTGGACAACTGACACCGGCATGCTCCCATTTTCATCTGGTGTGATCCCTGAGAAAATCAACTTTGCTGTAGGAAAGATCTGCATCACAGCTGTCATCAACCTCTTGAAATAAACGAGCAAAAGCAAACACAACATTTGCCCCAAATGTAGTACTCCAAAATACATGATCACCACATCCACAGTACCATCAGAGGCCACATATTTGCAAAGAATATCCATGCAGCCGAAACCCCACGCATAAACTGTGGCCCAAAAAGCATGCACTCCTTCCAACTGAAAGTCAGTATCGAAGCCTCTTTCCACGGCATAACTGTACAGATTGTGCACCCCAAATATAAACACGCCATCTCTCCATGTTTGCCAACCTCAGTACATTTACCTTTCAGTAAATAAGTCACCGCCCCTTGAGTCAAACCACAATACTCATTGGATAATCCTCACAATTCCACTTGCTAAGGCTCCATGATCATAAAGGCACGATGTGGCATGTGGACTTTCCTAGCTATAGCTAGGGATTCGCTACAGTAAAACACACACAATACTTCTTCCATTTGCACTCGATTTTTCCAAAAAGCCATGATGTGGCATGTGTGCTTTCCCAGCTACAGCTAAAGCCATGCTCCAATAAAGCACACATAAAACTTCTTCCCTTTGTACTCGATTTCGCCAACAGTCCCTTACTGGTGCCTATTCACAACTATCCAATTTTCAAAAACGCCTACACCATCCACATACTGAAACTGCGCATAGTACACTACCATTTCTGTACACAACTCCATATGTCCCCTTTAAGATCTGAGAGCACGCTCCCTTTACTTCCACAGCCCCGCCACCGTAAACTTTCCCTACACGCTGCCCTATTTCACCATCCACAACAATCTGCCGGTGCACCCAACACACCTTTCCCTATGCTCGCAATGCAGCACCCTGACACAACCCACAACAACACTATGAATGCATGCATAAGAACTTGCAGGCAGCTAACATAGTACACAAGCGTAACATACATAGCAGCACTACAACCCAAATCCCTCACTCCATAAAGCACACATTTGCGAAAACAGGTTGCAATTACCACGTTCCACAAACATACCATGTTTGGTATGTTTGGCCTCGCTCACCCCTCCCCACTACCAATCACAAAGTAGTGTTTCACTACCAACCTAACCACAACATTGTGACAGCATTGGCTCTACCTCAACAATTCTGCACACATCATAGTAAAGAACCCAAATAAGCTGCACTTGAACCATACCCTGTACCATACTGCTAGTATACACACACTGCACCAAGTGGGCACAATGTGTGACTTTTCATTGCACCATCTCCAATCACACATCGAAAACTGTACCATATTCTACCATCCACCTCACCTGCGGAACCAAACATACATTCCTGCCAGCTCATTTGTACTGCTCTATGTCATCTGCAATGTACTGCACATCCATTCTTTACCTGTCATCACTGTCTACCAAATGCACAGTCAACATTGCATTAGTGGCGTGGATTTCCCAAAGTCCAACGCTCTTCAATTCATGTCATACACCCAACACCTTTGGCCATACACCCAATAGGTGACTCCTTCAACACAGGCACGGCAACTCCATATTGACAGTATGCAAACCCATCACCCACTGCCCACACTGCATCACTTTTCACAGCACCATCTCCAAGTACACATCAAAAAGTTCACCATGTTGTAACAGTGCCCTCACCAGCAAAACCACACAAGCAGTCATGGCAGCTCACGTCACCTGCTATATTGCATCTGAAATGTGCTCCACACCCATTCCTTACAGGTCACAACCGTCTGCCTGTTGCAGCCTCTAAAATACCTTACTACCGTGTGTGTTCCAAAGTCCTAGCCTCTTTATTGCATTGCTTACACCCTTCAGCCATGCACCCAACAGTGTATATCTTCAATACTGTCACTGCTGTGTCCATCATCCATTTCATCCACTTCGCCTATCCACATACACAGCAGATTCACCAGCACTACTACCCAACCTGCGGACCGCCATGGAACTATGCAGCTATAATTTGCACCACATACCGTGATGTACAAAGAAAACACTCTGTCCTATACCCTGGTGCACTTTCATTCATACTATGGGCGTCCCCACTTCCATTCACAAACTGTAGTGCCACTGCCAACATTGCTACGTTCAGTTCGCAACACTAGCTTACTACAATACATTTGCACACACATCACTACTCAAGCACCACCCTGCACCAGATGTACACCCACACTTGCTTTACTGCACTAGATATGGTAAAGGCCTACGCTCTTCACTGCATGCCTTAAGGTGTACACATCAAATACTTTTCCATTTTGTAAGAGGATCCTCAGCACCAAAACCAAACATGCAGCCATGGCAGCTCACTTTCTCTGCTTTATTGCATTTCAAATGTGCTGCACACCCTTTTTTTGTACTCCATATTGCAAAATGCATTATTACCATATCTGTCGTTCAGTTCTAGCCTCTTGAGTGCATGGCCTATGGCCTACGGCCTTCGGCCATAGACCCAACAGTCTAGGCCTTCAACAGTCTCACTTCTACATAATGGCACCATCCATGCACCAGCCTGTAGCTGCTGCACACTCCAAAATGCATTAGTGCTGTATGTTTCCTACAGTCCTTCCCTACGTCCATGCACTCAACAGTGTGCACCTTCAACACTATCACTACTATACATAAGTGCACCATCCATTTGACCATGTGACCAACTTCACCTATCCACATACATAGCACTACCGCCAGTGCTACTACCCAACCTGCTCACTGCCATATACCTATACAGCAGCAAATAGCACCACTTATAGAACACCCACCTGCGCTACCTCCCAACCTAAGTCATTGATGAAATAGTCCCCTTCTAAAACAAACATACCTGCCAGCACTCTCCACCGAAGTAGGTGTCCGCAAACAAGTGACGGCACACTGTATGGGGCCGTTGCGGCACCTGCCACCAATCACCACACAACGTACTCGCCTGTGTAGGTACCAGCCAATTCAGACAGTGCGCGCAACCACTACAGGGACTCCTCTGTCTTCTTCCACGTACACACATATTTCACATTAGCTACTTTTCACTCCCCCACCCATTCCACGCTGTCCATTTTCCACACCCTTCTGCCACTGCACTGTCCTCTGATGCACCATTGTGGTGTTTCCCAAAAACTTTGACACAGAACACACTTCCCTCCAGCAAACCACCAGCCGCATCCACTGTTCGCAGACAGCACGGCGTACGACAGGCTAATGACACTGCGGTCTGCAGAGCTAACAGTGAAATGGGTTCACGGAGCGGACCCATATACCACACATTTTTTGGGATGTACATTTCAGTACTTCCCAAAAAAAGTAGTGATCGGATTGTCACCAAACACACAAAAGCATGTTTTCTGACCCAATCCCTTGCTCCTGCTGCAAATTTGGTGAGAATCCATCCAGCCGTTTGGCCTGCAGCTGTGCAAAACCTTTTCCACATTCACTCTATGGGAAAAAAAAATATTTTGGGGACCCCCTCATAACTTTGCCCCCCACTAAACCTCGCCAAACTTGGAGAAATTCAAAGCCGCCCATATACTTTTTTTTACAAAGAAAGGTGCGGATTCATCCAGGGGGAGCGAAGTTATAAGCCGCGGGCCGTGTAGTATATATGAATGAATATATATATATATATATATATATATATATATATATATATATATATATATATATATATATATATATATATATATATTGCACTAATAAAAACCTATGAAATTCAATGAAAACATTTTGGTAAAGGGACCTTATGGTTACAAGTAAAATCGAAAACCTCACAAATTCACCAGTTATGGTAAGCTAAGCAACCATAACTCACGCCACCACCGTGCACTGCTAAGACTAATTCCCAGGACATCAAAGATGACATCACAAATGTCATTGTTGATATCAATGATGACATCACATATCTGGGCCACTTGTTTTTGTTCACTGACAGTCAGAGTCAATGTTCCCTCTAAGCTGTGTGCATGTGCACTTGCCCAACTTCCTTCTGGGTGCAGCTCAGAAGAATTTCAGCAGCGCACACAGACAATTCCCACCTATTCAACAATATTTAACAATGCACAAGGCACAGTAGGTACCTAATATTTGCTAGCTCTCAAATGAAGCTAAATTAAATGAACTAGTATTGATATCCTGATTCTGGTCTAGCTTATTTACATTGCACTACTATGCAAGCCTGACCTTAAAAGCCCCCAAACCCTAAATAGGTTAAAAAGTAATATGAAAAAGTTACTGCATGAACAGAAGATATCATTAAGAGATGTATGCACACATTAACCAAATTATCTCCCCTCCCTATCCATGACTCCTATACTTGACTCTAACACACTTATACCTTATGACTCTAAATTCCGCCCGAGGCCTCATTCAGATATATTACCAGACAAACTTGCCTCTACGAAAGGATACCAGACTTGTACCTACATCCACTTGTTTTATGTTTCTAATATGAATGACGTTTAAGCACAAGAAAATCTGTTGCTCATTGGGCCCTTGGCAATAGCGTCACCCAGACAATATCAGATGATGAGTGCAAGTAACCAGGCTACCTGATTGTGTACCCTCTTCCCATGATTCCTACTTTGTACAAATGTCACACACGAACTTTGAAGCACCACCCCTTGCAAGTTAATGCATTCTAAAACTCAAATATTAATTTGCCCTCTAAGGATTTTTTGAAGGCAAATGTCATGTCTACTTTATAAGCGGAGAACTTGCAATATCATTTAACTGGCCTGCAAGGGATAATGGGTATGGACTATGCCTGCCATTATTCGTATAAAGTATTAGAGCAACGGCTATACAGATTACTAGAATGCTTTTCACACAAACTGACACCTTTCCAAGTTTTCAAAGTTCCATGGGGCATAGACCTTATATGGTAACTCACTGCTATGCAAAAACAGTTTCACTGAGCAGTTTTATAATCATGCCGGACAATTTAAAGGTGAGCTATGTTGCAAACAATGTTGTATACACCTCAAAGTAATTGTGCACTTTCATGGCATTTTCTTCAACTGCACATAATATCATGGTGAGGCTTTAAGCATGTTTTGTATTACAAAGTACTGTGGGTATGCAAATATCTCAATTAGTGTTTTACTGCTACAATGTCTCAGTTTTTACAGAGCCCTGTCAACTGGTATTAGAGGCTAGCACTGGAGCCGAGTTGGGGTACAGATGGAAGGGCACAGGAGTACACTCCTTTGGGGTGAAAAACAAATCAGCAACGTTCAACACCAAATCAGATGTTTTGGCAGAGCAGTAGAGTGAAGGAAATGTGTTTGTTTTCTGAAGGATAGGATACTTCAGGAACATTTTAGGAAACTGTGCCTTCAGTTTCTTTCTCTGCTCAGCTGCTGAGGATTTTTTAACATGATAATGTGTTTTGTTTATTGCCTCTAGCATTCCCATGTATGTTGTACAACTGATAACAGCAAAGTTCATAAAAGGGGTCCCTAGTTAAAGAAGAAAGCACTCAATCTGTTGTACCTATGAACATTTCTGGTATTGACTTAAAAGGCAAATATATGTGATTTTCTTCAGTGGTGCTTCAGACAAAACCTCAGTAAGACTCTAGTGGAAATGTGTCTAGGCTGTGGTGAGAAAGGGTGGGGAAAACTGTAAGCTGTAATATGTATCCTGTCATATCACTTCCTATGTCAGGGTTACAAGGAGGGCTCTAATATGATGTTAATCCCTTCTTTGAATCAAATGATTTTTCAGGGAGTAAGAAAGAAATTAGGTTTGCCAGTAGAGATATTTCATGTTAAATAAAAATATGTTCTTTCCCCTTAAAATTCCTCTTGAGATTGGGCAGTAGTATTATTTGAGTTTCTACCAATGCCACTGCTCTGCAGGGAAACTGATTAAAAAAGATATATCACTGGAACTTTGTGGGTAGAAGCTGGGGGGAGGTTCCTACATGTTCATGGTTTCCCCTTTTTGTTGGGCACATTTTCCTGTTTTTAGGAAGTAACAATGGATCGTTTATATGCCTCTTACCTGTAAGACTTGTTTTGAGCAAGTGTCACAACTCACAGGACCACGTAATGTGAATAGCAAGCAGAGGCCCATGAATTCTGATCATCGTATTCTGCAGTGCAGTTATTCAAATGAAATTATCGTCCTTACACACATTTTGAGTCATGTTCTCCTGTCCCTTGAATTGCTTCATTAAAGTGGCACATGAATTCCTATTTGCATGTTTTCTGAGACATTCCTTTTAGTTGCCATTATTTCATTTGCAAAACTGTCATCCCTTCTGAATGTTTTGACAGCCAGATCAGTGACAAGTGATATTTTCTTTTTTGTAATAAACATGATTATTTATTTCAAATGGTTTTACACACTTTCTGCATTAGCCACAACTAAGCCTATTGTTTATCCCAACCATACAAAGCTTTTTTTGTGCATACACATTTTATTCTCTGCACATGAGAAATATTGGTAAGGAACTATGGCATATCTTGAAGTCTTGGACTGGTTGATGAGCTCTCCTTATATCCACATAAAATATTCAGTTTTTATTAAGCCTATATATTTGGGAAACTTGTTTCAATATGCACCTTTTACACTAACTCGTAAAGAATTGCAGTGGTTGGCAAGGAGAAATTCCATTCCAAAGTCTTTGGAGATGGTAGCTCACCAACTAGGCATGTTCACAAAGTAGCCTACCTGGTAATTTATTTGCGCACATGGAAAATAAGGTGCGCACGAAAATAATTAGAGAGAACATTGGTGACAACTACAACTGAACTTTGAAAATGCTATGTTGCATTCACAAAGCCCGCAAATGTGTTTAATTTGAGGGTTAAGAGCCCAGTAAATGCATGTAGAAGATTGGGATGGGATGGATCAGTGGGTCTACAGAATAATTGTAAGTCAAAGCCAAATTAATACTAGTATATTTATATAAGCTTCTTTTAGTGTTTCTTCTCTGTGAGTGCTGATAAAATGTAGGCAATTCCAACCATGCATCAGGACGAAGCTGAAGACGCCTAGCAAGCCAGAATAAAAGAGCTGCATTTTATATTCTGAACCACAGCAGATACACCATGGAGTGTATCAACATAACCAGAAAACTTCTCAGGGAAAAATCTTATCTTTTTGCCCTTGTTTCAATTTCTGAATGTCTACCCTATTGTTACATACCAGTCAATGATATTTACAAGTCCTGCACATTTGTTGTTTTAGATCCTTTTTCACACAATACCCCTTTGACTCTTAAGACTCTTAAGGAAATTGCAATAAAGCCCTGGGAAATTAAACATGTTGGGCACATGATTATTCATTGCTCGGGGAGAAGTCATGCCAACTAAAGAGAAGAAGCTTGTGGATGCATGATTGCCAGGTGGGCGTTGCTGAGAACCAAAGCTCCTTTTGTTTGGCTTGCCTTAATATTAGTATGCAACATGGTATATGTTGTGCAAATAAGATTTTAGTTTTTGTTATATCTGAATGTTTCGTAGGAAATTGTGGAATCGTTTTGGAATATGTAGATGAACTCGTTTTTTCTAGGATATGTAAATAAAGGACTTGTGTTTGTTTGTATGTATGTTTATTTGGTAATGCGCACCAAACCCTCGGGTAGCTGGGCGCAACATTTATAAGAATATTTGAGACTTAGTTGCAGCATACAAGTACGTACATAAATCATAAAACATTAGTAATACATACATTTTAGGTAGGACATATGTAGTACCAGGTAGGTACTTTGAGTGGACAATAGTGGTATACACATGTAAACATGCAGATATGTACAGAGGTGAGGATCACTGGAGGGTGAGTAGTTGCTTAAGTGTCATTAGTTCACAGCCAATTCAACAAATTCCGTCTAAAGCTAGTGTAAGGCTGTTCCACTCTAATGGCTGTATGTAGTGCATTCCAGGAGAGCGCAGCTTTAACTGGGAAGCTGGCACCACCAGCTTTAGATAGTCTAAATCTAGGAATTTCTGGGCAGAGCTGGTTAGCGGATCTAGTGTGGTGAGTTGGGTTTTTTCTGATCAGTCTAGCCAACAGGTGGGGGAAGCGGAATTGTTGAGGCATTTGAAGGTGAGGGATACCACTTTGAGTCGTATCCTGCCACTGATTTTGAGCCAATGCTGGTCTCTTCTGAAATTGGAGGTATGGTGGTATGTTCAGGGCTGTTGTCAGAGCATTATTTTGTAATATTTGCATTTCATTGAGGATATTTTTGTTGGCGCCTACATATAATGCATCACAGTAGTCTAGTTTAGACATTAATGCATTAGCAAGCGTAATGCAACTAGGTTTGGCTAAAAAGGGTCTGCAGGCCCTGATTAGTTTACAGGTATAAACTGTAGATGATGCTAACTTGTTTTTTTAGCGATAATGTAGAATCAAGGTGAAATCCTGGTGTTTTTACCTGGGTTACTACTTTAATTACGTTGCCATCGATGGTGAATGCAGCGTAGCTGGGGCTTAGTTTTTTAGGTTGGAGTCAGAGCCCAAGATCAAGATCTCGGTTTTATCGTCATTCCAGCAAAGACCATGTGAGGCCATCCATCCCTGAATGAAGAGGTATATCTTGTTTACCAGAGCCGTGTCCTCGACAAAGTTGGCTGAAAGAGGTATGAGGATCTGAGTGTCATCAGCATAATTGGTATATGTGACACCCAGCCTATCAAGTTTGTCGAAGAGTGGCTTGGTAAAGATGTTATACATTGTTGGTGAGATGCGTGAACCTTGTGGAACACGACAGGTAATTTGGATCGGGTCTGCTGCGGCTGAAGGGGAGAACACTCTCATGGTACGGTTGGCTAGGAAGGATTGAACCCAGGCTATAGCATCAGTCGAGAAATGTGCAGCTTACATTGCATGATCCACCAGATCAAAGGCTGCCGAAAGCTTGAGGAGGAGTAGCATAGCCGTTTTTCCATTATCCTTCAACTCGTCGATTTGTGTCTTAAGGTCAATTAACGGCATTTCAGTCCCATGTTGTGGTCTGAAGCCCAATTGGCGTGATCCTAATAAATGGTTAGCCTCCAAATAGGTTTGGATTTGGAGGTAGGCTACTCTGTCAATAATTTTGAGGAGAAAGGGGACTGTTGTAATAGGTCTGTAATTAGTAGGGATGGCCGGGTCAAGAGTCTGTTTCTTAAGGAGTGGTAGTGCCCACGATTCTTTGAGGGTGGTCGGGACAGTGCTTGTTTTAAAGGAAGCATTAGTGAGCTTAGAGATGAAGGGTGCAAAATATCTAGCTGCCTCCTTGATTATTTGTGCTGGACAACTATCGCCCTGGCAATTAGAGGCCTTCAAGGAGAGTATGACATTTTTAGTTTCCAAAATAGAGATATTGGTAAAACTGAAGGGAGTATTCACAATTGGTTTAACAGTTGGTGGGGTGGGGTGCATCTCAGTGGAGCACAACTAAGCTTTTCTGGCTGCTATTTTGGTCTGCAGATTAGATATTTTATTTGATAAGGCATTTTGGATGCTAGTGCACTGTTGTTTATCTTTCTGGACATTATCTGTAAGTGGGATGAGGTTTTCCATTTCCCGAAGGATGGTAAAGGGTTCCTTAGTGTTGGAATTTGCTTTGGAAATTCTTTAATTGAACGTATTCCTTTTAGTAAGGATTATTTCCTTGTTGTATGTGTTGGCAAAGTTGGTTAGCATGGTTTTATTCTCGGCTGTGGGAGAGTGACGCCAGATGGCTTGGAGCGTCCTTTTTTATTAGTCTTAATTCTTTGAGCTGAGGTGTAAACCAAGTATTAAGATGAGATTTTTGTTTACTTTTGCGAAGTTTGACTGGTGCAATGGTGTCGAGAGCCTTCGTCATAGTATTATTGAAGGTTGCTTACTAATGTGTTAGGGTCCATGTTATTAGAGATCGAAGAGAGGGTAGGTAGGAGGAGTGGGAGTAATTTTTCCGCAGTGTTGTCTTTTTTGCTTCTAGTGGGGAGCGGTGGTACTATTCCATTTTTTTCTGTTTTTGTGGCTCTATAGCGGTCGAGAAACTGATTAAATGGTGGTCAGTCCAGGGTTGCAGGGTTATTTTAGTTATAGTGATAGCACAGTTCAGATTGGCAACCCAGTCTAAAGTTCGCCCTTTTATGTGCGCAGGGGCGAAGACTTTTTGTGTTAGGCCATGTTCAGTCAAAATGGTTTCAACGCAGAGGACGTGTTTGTCTTTAGGATCATTGAAGCCCAGATTGAAGTATCCTAGTAATAGGAGCTGTGAAGTGTCTTTAATGTTGGTGGCAAGGAGGCTGGAGAGGTCTTCTTCAAAGGTGCCAATCGGACCAGGAGGTCTATACACTATGAATATAGTCAGAGTACTGTTGTCAGAGATCGGGAGTTTGGCTGAGAGTAGCTCGCTGGATTTAATTTCAGGGGATGTAGTCAGTCTTAATGTTAGTTTAGATTTAGCTATAATAGCGAGGCCGCCCCCTCTAGCATTAGGTCTATCAACTCTAAGTATTTGGTAGTCCTCTGGTATAGCTACCATGAGGGCTGGACTAGCTGCGTCAACAAGCCAAGATTCTGTAACAGCTAAGATGTCTATGTTATCCATAGAGAGAATGTCAGCAATTTCTGTGGTATGTGCTATGAGGGATCTGGCATTGATGATGGTTCCTGTAATAGTTGTTGTTTTATTTTGCCCTTGGGTAGAGGAAGGTCTTGGTTTAGGGTAGTTAGTTCTAGAGTGCATTTTTTTGTGCAGTTTCTAGGGGTGGTGAGGATGGCTTAAAGTGTGTGGCATGTGCATTGTGCCTGAGGTGGGAGTCTTGGGAGCTAGTACTGTTAATCTTAGGTTTGTGGATCTGGGGCAGTCTAGCAGAGTTTCAAATGTCTCTCCTGCAAAGTACAGGGTATGAAGTTGATGCAGGCCATTATTGTAAATGCACAGAGAAGTGTTGGGTGTATAATTGCTAAGTGAGTCTTTAAAGTGTGCATGATTTAGTTTGATTATATTATTTGTAATCACTGAGTTGTGTACATCTAGGCGAGGTGCCAAGTAGGCTGCCAAGGCGAGCTAGGTAGTATCAAGAAGGCGGGAGCTAAGTATCTGTGTTAGTTAGTTAGGCTAGTTCTGTTTAAAATCAATGAGCAGTGTATGCTATAAAAAGTAGACAAGTTCCATTTAAGTCAAGAGCAGAATATGCTAGCAAAGAATAGGCAAGTTCAATTTTAAATTAAAGGCAGTATATGCTAGAAAAAGGCAGATTCGATTTAAAACAAGATGGTGTAAATTAGCGGAAAATAAACATATTTGCTTGAGACATAGGCTTATATGGCTGTGTGTAGTACACTGGGCTGCATAGTATTTGAAGTCCTCGGCTATTGGGTTCCAAACAAGCTGCATAGGCACACTAAACTGTGCAAGCAATGGGTACTATAGAGTAGATTCAATGTAGTACAGGGTGCACAATAAGCAGTTGCCGATCGGAACAGTGAATGTGGTGGCTATTTCAAGCAAAACTCTGGACACATTGGTGGGCAGTGACAGTAAGTTCACAGGTAATACAGAGTGTGCAACAGGCTAGTTCCAAACAAGACAGTGATCATTGTAGGCTGTTGAAGGTCCATCCAGTATGTTCAAAGTGTTTGATGAAAGGGCATATTGGTCGTCGATATGGTGATAGTACAGATTATCAGATTATTTGTTTTACCTTTTGTTCATGAAACATGTGGGTTATTACACTGGCTTTGTCGATACTAGGATAGTTTGAATCATTTAATGACAGGAAGTGTTATGCAATTTTGTTTGTTTTAGGAACCAGATTGATCACCTTTAAAGTTCTACCTATTATTGCAGTTTAGTATCCGGCATGCCTCCTTTGTTGAGCACTCAAATCCTGTTCTCCTTTCCTTTCTTCACCCCAGCCATCTCAAATGGATTACCAACTGTCTCACAGCAGTTCAACACTGGATGTGAACACTCTCTGCTGCCTCATGCAGAATTCTTCAAAGATGCACATCACTCCACTCTTCTATCTACTCCCCGCCTTACCTTCTTGCTCTTCCATCCAATTGTCATCACCTTGATGTCCTCTTTGATTACAACCTCAACTGCTATGAATTCACAATTACCACTGCCTCTGCTGCTCATGTTAATCTCCTGAACATTCAGAAACTCTGACAATTTTCTTCTAACCACTCTAAATTAAACCACAATCTCCACCCTCGAGAAAAATGAATACTAATCAAACCCACTCGTTGCCTTTCCTGTCTAATCCTTGCTCTTTCTAGACAAAATCCTCAACTTTGCTTCATTTTCTCTAAAACCTACCTAGACCCTCTCCCACTTCTAAGTGACGACAACATGCTGGTTGGCTCGCCATGAAGAACCACTCCCATTTCAATTTCCTTCTCCTAGTATATGAAGGTATCAAAGGTCTTGCTTCTGAGTACCTGTCTGATTACATCTCTGTTTACTAACCATCTTGTTCCTTCTTCTCCCTCTCTGCTCTCAACCTCACTGTTCCATGCCTCATCTGGTTTCTTCTCTTTCTCCCGATGCCTCTGGAAACCTATATCCATCACATCGAAAGCTAGCCTATCTGTGAATCTCTTCCTTGCCTTCTCCCCTATCCTTCCTACCTGACCCCACCACACTCTCCATTGAGGCATAATAAGGTCATTTTGCATATTTACATAGTACAGCCCTTTATTTTGAAGCACTTGCTCCCTTGGGTTCACCTTACCTTTGTGAGTCATCTGTGTTATTTACTTGAGAAAGTTGCACAAGTCATCGGCTTCATTGGCAAGACGTAATCTCACTAAGTTGCAATGGCACTCCTTGCAGAGAGAATTTGTCAGATATCGTAATCAAACCATCTGATGAATGAACCAATAGTGTCTTAATGAATCACTGTGATTATGTAAATGAGGCTACATGACAATTCTGAGACAAAACATGCTATTCCACTGAGTCATCTAATACTTTTCCTTGGATCCAGCGGTTCTTTGGGCAGCATGGTCAACAAGTGGTGTGAGATAGATATTCTGCATGAAGATCGTGTTAAGTGCTTGGTCTTGTCTTTTTTCACCATCCCCAACATTTATTTCCTGCCCAAAATCCACAAATCATTGATGCACCCACCCACAGCCCTGTTGTCACCTCATCAGGATCCCTGCTGGAAACCATGTAACGTTTTATAGATGAGGCTTTGATTTATTTTGTTTCTGTGTTACCCTTGTATTTACAGGATACTAAGGACTTCCTTACACATATCAATCAGTTACCATGGGAAGAGGTTTTTGATGGTGTTTCCCTTCACAACTCCGTAGATCACCTGGTGGGTATCAATGCTTGTAAACATTTCTTGGCATCACGCTAGTTGAATTTTCTATCTCAGAGCAACATGGTCTTGGAGATGTTAGAATTTTGTCTAATCAACAATTTATCTTTTTGAAAATGCCTTCTATCACCAGACGCAAGGCACAGCCATGGGTAGTGTGTTTGCCCCCCCTATGCTAACCTCATGATGGGTCAGTGGGAGGATGCTTTTTTGAGTGACATTGAATGTGTAATTTTTTCAGAACAAATTGTATCATGGTGGAGGTACATTGATGATGGGTTTGTCATATAGAAAGGCACTCAGACAGATTGGTTAACCTTTGTTAAACACATCAATCAAAACACCATCAATTCAGTGTTTACTGAAAATCACAGTTCCAGTGAGATTTTGTATCTTGATGTGATTGTGACCGTAGATAAACTTGGTTTACATACATCTGTACAAAAATCCCACCAGCTCGGAACTCCCTTTGCATGCATCCAGCAGTCATCAGCCGGTTGTGAAAGGAGCATACCATAAGGGGAATTTGTACAATATCACAGGAACTGTTCTGATACTGTGGTATTTGATAAATACTGTGCTCAAGCATCACACAACTTTTTGAAGCAAGGGTATACCAAGGGTGTCATTGAGAGTGCTTAAACTAAGTCCTGATTGCTCCATTGAGATAATCTATTGACAATTAATAAATTGGAGAAACAGACCATCAATGCAGATTCTCGGTTGCTTGTCACCTTTGACAGCTCATTACAGAGCATTATAAAAAGTGTCCAAAGTCACTGGTATGTGATCAAGATGGGCAAAGATCTATCATCACTATTGGCACCACGTGCTGTTCTTACATTCAGATGAACTCTGTCATTGAAAGATAAATTGGTGTGGAGTATTGAGCACCAAAGTACAAGAATGCGGCCCATGCGACCTGGCTGTCTGCAACACCATTGGGTTTGTCAAATGCCATAAATGCAAAGTATGTTCTCACGCTATACCGCAGAGATCTTCCATCCATCCAGTTACAGCCTTATCTTGTGCCATTTAGCAATCCATCACCTGTGACACTGTGTTTGTTGTGTACTTGCTCTGTTGCTCTTGCAACACGTGGTATGTAAGCAGCACCACATGCAAGTTAAAGGTTAGGATCCTCCAGCATCTAAGGGCCATAAAGACATCTGATCCCTCATATCTCATGGCAAAACATTTCAAAGAAAAACATGAAAATAATGCTCATCTATTAACTTGTTTTGGGGTTGTCCATGTCATGATCAATCCCAGGGGAGGTGATCGAGTTCTCCAGCTATGTCAGCTGGAGATCAAACGCATTCTAGATTTCGACAGAAAAGTACCATTGGGTCACAATGTGGATGAGGAATTAGTCACCTTCATAGGTCTTTAGTTCACTGGCCTAACATGTGTTTTTTCTTTCCAGATCTGCTTTCATATTTGTCACCAGTATTAGTAACCTTTTCCATATTGGCATTTGTTAAGCTCATCAGTATTTACTAAAGTTCTCTTTTCCTGCTGTTTTTATTACTTTTTTGTGTGTTCCCTCAACTCTTTAATGTATTTTATATTCGAACATGAGTTGATTAATTTCTGGGTTTTATCCCATCCCCCCATGTTTTGCTTAGACTCTTACGCAATTTGTTTGCTTTTGGTTGTAGTGAGATCCCTTCCATCTAGTCTACCTCCCCGTTCCATTGGCACGGTTTTACCTTTGTGATACACCTCTCTCAGTGAGTAGAGGGTGTCATATGTCCATTGTCAGTGTGTTTTCTAGACAGTATGTTCCCTTAATTTTTTGAGAAGTACCCATTATGGGTTTTATTTTGGGCAGTCCAGCTTTCTGGCTCTGGTCCTTTGGGCATACTGCACCTGTATGTCTCGAGTGGGTTTGTTTATCACGTGGAAGGGTCATTCATAGATCATTTGTATATTTTGCCCTTGTAATTGTTGAACATTTGGTGCACTTGCACTTTATTCATTCTTTGTTCTGCAGCTTATTTTGTGCAACTGATAGTATTGCATTATGCAATCTATCCATAATTGGGGCTGGCTTTTGCCCACTTATGGTCATCTTGAGACTTTACATTATCTGCATTCTGCAGTTGGCACACATACTTTATTGTAATTTTGCCTCTCTTTCTGATTGCATTTGCAATTTATGAACATTATCAGTCTAATTCAGCTTCTAGCATTTGCACTTTAACCTCATGGGTCCATCTAATGTTTATTCATTGATCATCTCAGGGTCTCATCTATTGCTCTAGAACTTGCACATTAATATTCTGTGATCATGCTTTTATCAATGTATGTATTTTTAACATTGTGTTTTTATCTTATGCTGAATCATTGATAATTTAAGGGCAATATCAATTGGTGCAAGCACTTGTACTTTAATACTCTATGAATATGCTTTTACCCATTTTCATCACGTGATATTTCCACTATGCTCCAGAATGTTCTTTAAGTGTGTTAAAACATGTGCCTGGTCATGGTATCATAATCTGTCGCATTCACATGGACCAGGATGCAGTTCAGCCACACCACTTTGGTCTGAATATATTCCCCAAGATGTCTGCCTCCATGTTTCACTGTGTTCTGCTTACATGAACAGCCAATGTTGACATAGTGGAGGAACTTGGAAAGTTATTTAACTATGTACTACCCACTGCTTCCTTTGTGCGATCAAGCGTTCTGCGAGTGCGAGGTGTGTTGCCTCCCCTTTTTCCTTGTGCTCTGTTTTTTCTGTGTTTAGCACTAATAAACTACACAAGTTTATTCATCTTGCCTGTTTACTTCTATTTTTGTTGCATCTAATGACCAGGGTGTTGTCCGCCTGTTTTTTACAAGTTTCTGTTTGCTCTTTAAAAAAAAAATATTGCACGGCCCACAGTAGCGGCCGTGTAGTTATGGTTAAGTTGCTAAACCCATAGGAAGACCACTTTTTGGGCGGCTTATAACTTTGCTGCCCCTGGACCAATCCTTACCAAACTTTGCACAAACATGATATGGCCCATTTTTTAAATTTTGTGAGAGGTTTTGTAGAGGGGGGCAAACTTATAGTGGGGGTCCCCAGAAACTTTTTTTTACATAGACTGAATGGGCAAAAACTTTGTGCATGCCTACAGGCCAAACGTCTGGACGGATTTTAACCCAATTTGCAGCAGGAGTGGGGGTTTGGTTCTGAAAGCGTGCTTTTGTGTGTTTCGGTGGAAATCCGACCAGTACTTTTGTTGCAAAGAACTGTAATGTACGTATCAAAAAATGTTTGATATCTGGCTCCGCTCCATGGACCCATTTTCCTGTTCGCTCCGTGGACAAAAGTCTCATTGGCTTGCAGTACGTCGTGATGTCTGCGTACATTGGACACAGCCAGTGGTTGGGTTAGCTGGAGGGAAGCGTGCTGTGCGTCTACATTTTTGGGAAATGCTGTTATGGTGCATTGGAGTATAGTGCGGCACCGGTAGGGGTTGCAAAACATGGTTTGCAGGATCGGGTGGGTAAAAGAGGGGAAGAAAAGTTTGGGGGAGTGAAAAGCGGAACACATGATACTTTTGTTTAGGTTCAAGAGGACGGTGGTGTGCGAGTAGTGTCCATAAGCAGTGTGGCAATTTGTGGGTTCCTCCTCAGGCGACTACCTTCTGTGGTGACTGTATGGACGCTCCATTGGGAATGGGCACTGATTTGCAGATGATACAAATATATTGACAATGTGTTGTGCTGTTGGCTAGGGGTGCCGGTGGTCATGTTGCATTTGTGTGTTCCCATTGTGTTGTGGCGTTGGGTATGGGTGCCGGTGGCTGTGTTATGTTTGTCAGTTACGGTATGTGGCCACATGTTCTCATGCATGCCTCCATTGCCTTGTAGTGGTTGTGGGCAAGGACTAGGCTTTTGGGAGCATGGACAGAGGCCATAGACTTCTGCATGTATCCAAGAGCAGTGTGATACCAGTATGTGGATTGTTCACATATGTATGCAGAGTGTATTCCTTTTTCCTTCGCTCATTTGGGTAAGTTATTATAACCATACGTTCCTGCATCCCACACACTTTTAAATACGTATGGTACAGATAGGTTGTGGAGGCAATATTAGACTTGTTACAGCAACAGTGGTGAGAAATGCAACCATTTGGCCTTGAACACAGCCTTGCTTTACAAGACATTGCAACATGAAAGGATTTTTTCAGCATCACACTTTTCCAATATGGACCATTTACACAGCTACTCACATATACTTCATTGTCGGGTAGCTGCACCTTCTGTGCTGAGTTCAAGCAGACTCCTTTGGGGATGTGGAGTGCATTGCAGGTGATATGAGGATATTTGCATTTGGCGTACCATGTTATGTTGTGACTGCCAAGCCCCTACTGCCTTGTGTGCATGGCGTGGGCCCTTGGACCTAACAGTCTGGCCACTGTCTGGAAGTAGGTTTCAGATATTTGCCTTCTTTTGGTCCGTTCCTATACATAACTCCAGCGTATACTCTTGGAAATATGCATCTCTCCTGTGGGTGGCCACGTTTACAGAATGGTTGTGGAGGATATTTTAGACTTGGTACACCAGCAAAGGTGGTGTACAGTGCCTGGCCTTGAATATGATGTACATCCTTTGACTTGTTGCCGTTTCTGCCTTGTGTGCATGGCTAGGGCCCTTAGACCTAACAGTCTGGCCACTGGTTGGAAGTAGATTTCAGATTGTTGCCTTGTTTGGGTCCGTTCCTATACCCATACGTAACTGCAGTCAGTTACGGTACATGGCCACATGTTCCCATGCATGGCTCCATTGCCTTGTAGTGGGTGCGCCCAAGGTCTAGGCTCTTGGGTGCATGGGCGGAGGCCATAAGCCTCCGCTTGTACCCAAGAGCCTATGACTTGGGCACAACCCCTGCAACGTAGTGCACCCATGCATGGGATCACTGTGATATTTGTATGTGGATTGCACACATACGTATGCAGAGTGCATTCCCTTTGCCTTTGCTTATTTGTTTAAGTTATTTTAACCAAACCTGGTTCCATCCCACACAGTTTGAAATATGTAACTGTCCTAAATTACTCACCTTTGCAGAATCATTGTGGAGGAAATGTTAGACGTGCTACAGCAGCAGTAGTGAGACATGCCACCATTTGCATTTGGAATGGTGTGGGCGTGAACAGAGCCTTGCTTCAGGGAGTGCAGTAAGACAGTGCAACATGAAAGGATTTGTTTACCATGACACTTTTGTGATATGGACCATTTACGCAGCTGCTCACATATACTTCAGTGGCGGGTAGCTGCACAGACAACTACCTTCTGTGGTGAGTGCAGGCAGAGCCCATTGGGGATGGGGAGTGCATTGCAAATAATATTAGGATATTTTCATTCAGTGTACCATGTTGTGTTGTGAGTGGCAAGCCCCTACTGCCTTGTGTGCATGGCTAGAGCCAGTCTGGCCACTGGTTGGAAGTAGGTTTCAGATTGTTGCCTTCTTTGGGTCCGTTCCTATACTCATACGTAACTCCAGCGCATACTTTTGGAAATATGTATCTCTCCTGTGGGTGGTCGCGATTACAGAATGGTTGTGGAGGACATTTTATACTTGGTACACCATTAGTGGTGGCGGGAAGTGCCTGGACCTGCGTATGGTGTACGTCATTGGACTTGCTGCCATTCACGGACTGACATGCCACCATTTGTGTTTGGTATGGTGTGCCCTTCATCATACCCTTTGCTTTGAGAGTGAAGGAAGACATTGCGGCATGACACAAGTTACTTAGAATCACGCATTTGATATATGGATAATGTACAGCCTGACCCACATACATTTGCACCAGATAAAACCATCTACGTGGTTAAGTCTCGCTATATACAGTTTGGCAGGCCATATCACTGTTAGCTTTCTTTTGAGTACTTTTTGAGATCGCCAATGAACATGGCTGGCGTTTCTATGTGTGCAATTGGTATGTGTGTATCGCTTGCATTACCTTAACGTGTGGGCACGACAGATCATCGCAACACTCACTGGCATAGCGGACATTAGTTGTGAACAGTCGTTGCTCATGGTGTGCAATCCGGATACTTTCCTAACGTGCATGCCCAGCGTAGACCACTCTGTCATGTGAGCACCTAGGTCCGGTAACCAACAACATAAATAAAAGCAAATGCAGACATGCGCACACAGAACGCACAATATTGTGAATTGTTGCAAGTGCTTTATTTTGCTGCACAATGTTCACCAGGACGTGTAAGGTGGCTGCAACCAATGCTTTTATTTTGCGATCAAATTCCAGTGTCCAATGCCGTTTGTGCACTTCTGTACTTCTTTTGTCGTCTGGAAAAGTGGGAAAAGGATTACTTTAAGGTCCTTGGTGGGCCGTGTGGAAAAACACATTTTCTTTGTGAGGTAGGAAAGGTACCAGTTGTAGTCTCTGTGAAACCGTGTAGCTTAAAGGTTTGCAGGTTGGTTCTTATTGCCAGAACCACAAATGGACATACAGGCCCATATCGGTTGGCCCAGATAAGAAAGACGGAAAATACATTGCTTATGGTAATCTTGCAATGATTGGTCCACCACACGTCTGTTGGAAATTGGAAGAAGTAACACGCGCAGTGTGGTGCAAACTATCTGAGAAGAAACAGGAATAAGAATACATGTAATTAGCCTTTAATAGTGGCAGCGTACAGGACAATAGTTTACGGGAAAGATGTCATAAACAGACTGTAGGTGGCTGTCTCATGGAGCTTTGGGTGATATACTGTGTGTTAATGAGTAGCGTCATATTTTCACCCATTGCCTTGCTCTCTGCTTAGTAGGTGATCTTTCTACGGCTCCACACATGCAAAATGTCTTTCAAACGTTGGCAACAGACCCTTCTTTCATGTCTTTCCTTTTTACAAAAAATAACAGTGCTAGAGAGTGTCGTTAGACCCACGGCACAATCTCTAAAATTAAAAAAAAAAAAAGAAAAAACTCATAGGTGTCCCCTCCAATTGGAGGAGAATGCAGGAGGTGTTTTGCTAAAAAATGCAACACTTAAATATCACCTGTCAACATTTGTGTGCCGGTCGAGTACTATGTGCACCTCTGGCCATTGTTACATTATTACAATGAGGGTGCGTAGAACTGGTAACAGTTTGAAAGGGCTTAGTAAGGACAAAACAGTTGAGCATAAGGTGTGCTGTTTCACTGCACGAGTTGCGTTCCCTTTCCGTCCTGTCCTTTATGTCTGGATTTGCAGGGCATGAAGAAGCATGCCAACAAAATGAACTATAATCATAGCTGCCATTTATGCTGAATGGTGGAGACATGGCACCATAACGGAGCATGACTACTGCCGCTACAAACCCCCGTACAATGCACACGGAGAAAGTGTGCAGTAAAGTAACTTCATAATTATGCATACATAACTGCAGCCTAATTACTTTTAATCCTAATGCACATGTAATGTAAAGTTGTACTTACATAACTTTGGCAAATGCTATGCTTGTATTGGCTTGACGACAAATTGCTGTGTACAGTGTGGTGATTCGTTGTAGACTACCTTTGGGGCACATGGGCAGAGCAACTGCAGTCTAAATTATCGTTCCTTTTCTTCTACAATTCCATACAATGTCTACCCTTGGAGCTAATCATGCTTTCCACTCAAGGCTGTTTTACAATGAGCATTTGTCCTGTTGAAGGAGAGGTATGTTATCTTTTGCTTTCCGGCGAACATACGTGTTTTGATTTTACCATGTGTTTCCGTATGTTGGTAGGGTTGTTACTGTGAAGTTAGTATGACGTATAAGCACAGATGGAAACATACATTAAATGTGCATTTATAGGCCCTAAGGAACATTTATATGCGCAATGTGTTTCGAGGCAACGGTGTACGATGGCAGACTGTGTGTGTGATGGGTGAGCATACGTGGGTGGCTGGGCCATCATACACAGTTTGGTGGCTTGCAGCATGAAGATGGTTGGGGGCTCTGGTTTATCAAAGAAAAGGAATTACTTCATACCTCCTTCAAAACCGTAAGGGGGTATGGTTTTGAAATGGTGTTTCCATTACACATTAAGAAAGGGAATCAGAAGTTTGAAAGTTTAAGGAGTAACACAGAGTGTCAAATATGGCTGCCAAGCTATGTATCATGTGCTAGAGTTAAATCTGTGTTGTACACCTTCTTTTGGAATGGTTACATAACAATAAAGATGACCTAATGCCCTAAACCATGCCACTGGCATCCAAGGAGGCAAATGTCGGTCCACATAGGTCAGTTACGTAAGCCATATGGATGCATTGTTCAATTTCCATTGTTGTGATTGCGCAGATTATCAGGTAGGTTACTGTACTATAGTGCATTCAATGTGTCCACTTATAGGCTTAGGTGAAAAGTATATGTAGGAAAGAGGTTATCCATTGTGTGGAAGAAATGTCATGCAATGTGATCTGAACTGGCTAAGGGGTAGGTGGCTGCGTTATGTGTGGGGTTTGTGGTACATGAATAGATGTTTGTATGCATGCTTGTAGTTACGTACATGTTGGTGTACTGTAACTGATCATACTTTGGAAGTGTTTGAGGATATGTTTGTCGCACAGTGGTTGCTGAAGGTTGAGTTGGATTGTTTCAATGCTGCAAGCAACACTGCAGTATTCTGGTTGCAGTAAGATACCGGGTGGCATATTTTAATAGTTTACAGTGTCCCATTCCTATAGGATATGTTTACAAGCTCCTGCATTCCTGTTGTTACTATCACATCTGTGTACATTCTGAAGTGGTGGTGTACCATTATGGGTTTACGTAGTGATAGTTGCATATGTATTGCATTTGTATGAGTATTCATAGACAGGTGGTGACTAATTTGCGTACTTGCTGGTTTCAGAAGTTACTGAGGATAGTTTTATACCTTCATACTTAGTACTTTCCCTTTTACGTATCATGTGGAAAATACTGCTAGTGTCATTTCTGTACACGTATTGTTTCTCAGAGTGTACTCATTATGTTCATTGGGGATACAATTGTCCAACACACACTTTAATGCATTTCTGGAATACTTGCTGAATGCTAAGTTGCTCTAGGTCCACAGTGTGGAAGGTAATTTTTTTGTGTGCAATTACTAAGGTACTGGTGGGTGCTGGGGAGTAGGGTATAGCAGGTTTGTACATCAATGACTATATTTTGGCTTCAAGAATATTAAGTAGGCATTTGCAAGATTTGCAGGTAATCTCTGCTTTGGAATGATATAATTGCATTCCCACAATGACCATTGCTTTCTTATGTATGCAGTATAGTGGAATGCACTGGTTGTGTCACCTGTGTGGTAGATTATGGCTACTTTTGTGAAGGTTTTCTTGCCAAGTGGTACCTGCCCATGTGTGAAGGCAGTCAGTTTGCAGTTGTTTTTGGTTCCATCTGCATTGTATCTTAAGAGCATTACAATTACATATTGACTATCGGAGTGTATATGTAGCATTCACACTTACGAAGCACACAGTTTCTTTGTTAAAAGAGAGAGTTGCAAGGGAGCAGACGTGTCTCTAGTTTAATTCACAAGCGAATGTTCATGCACAGTGTCGTGCTAAAAAACACATATTAGACCATGCTGGGTCACGCGTTTGCTGCTTCTTAGATGAAAATAAAAACACCATTTTTTAATGGGTTTTCTCTATTAAGCAGGTGCAAAGTGTTAAAAACAAGCAAAGAGTGATGGATTGTTCTTCGATAGCCTTTTCAATGAAATTTTCAATCCATTTTTTCTCTTAGTTTTTTCATTAGAAAAGGGATCCTCAGGGTTGTTTAAATTGGGGATCCATGAACCAAATGCACCGACTCCAGGTAGTATCGTTATGTTCTTGGGTCAGGTCATATCATAGCTGACTGGTTTCTGTGGTAAGGGGTGATTAGGCCACATTCATCAGGGCTCGAAATATGGGCCAGTAGGTAAAAGCCCTCTTTCTGATGATGCTGTTTCTTTCTTCCTTACTTTAATTTCCCTGTATGTGTCTCAGATTTGTATGAATTGTGGGTCTTGATATGTATTGTTTGTACTAGCACACGTGTGTAGTAAGTCTTGAATTGTTAGCTAGTTATTACATGTTTAACATTACTCAAATCTCTGATAAGTTAGCATTCATTATTGTACTATCCAAAATTACATGTTTATAAATGTTGTACTTCTACGGTGCATGCTTCAGCCATTGCCTATGTTTATGTATGATTAGGTTCCTGTGTTAAAAGCAACACTCCAATACAATGTTGTTTAGATGAATACATTCTTTAATAGATTAAGTAGTTCATGATAGTTCAGGATAGGTCTCCCAATCACCCTTGACATCTTGTTACCAACATTATAAACACAATCCCTTGTAGGGACTTTTAATGAAAATGAATTTCAGATGTAAGTCATCAGTGATGTCATCAATGACATTTGTGATGTCATCTTTGATGTCCTGGGTGTTAGTCTTAGCAGTGCACGGTGGTGGTGCGAGTTATGGTTGCTTAACTTACCACAACTGGTCAATTTCTGAGGTTTTTGGGTTTTAGTTGTAAACATAATGTCCCTTTCACAACGTTTTTTCAGTGAATTTCAAAGGATTTTATTAGTTCAACTTAACCATAGCATCCCTTTAACACCATTTTTTAGTGAATTTCATGGGTTTTTACAAGTGCACACTATTTTCCTACAACTTATATAACCCTGTGGAGAAAGGACAGGATGCTCTCTCTCTTTCTTGGTTGATGGTGATGGTGTCCTGATGGGGGCAGCAGAGCTCAGGAGGCCCCTTGCACAGATACCCTTGTCTTCCCTCTATATTCTTCCCCTCCTTTCATCCTCCACCGGCTCTATATTTTCACCAGTAGGGCTCCTGGCCTGTCTGCCTCGCCCTGTCTCTCCCGTTCCTTGTGTCTCTGTGCCTGTCCCCCTCTCCATGTGTCTCTGTGTCTATTTCCCTGTGTCTCTCTCTCCCAGTGTCTCTCTCCCTGTGCCCATGTCTCTCTCTTTCCCTGTGTGTCTCTCTCTGTGACTCTCTGCACCTGTCCCTCTCACTCTTTTTCAACCTCACCATCTCTACCAACCCTATGCTCCAACTCCCTCTCCAACCCTTCCCTTTCTCCCTTGGTGCCCTCCCCCACCCCCTGCATCCAAAGGTACTCTCCACGACCCAGATGGCATGCCAGTGGGTGTGCCTAGCTAGTCCAGTGTGTTCAATTTATCCTGCTGGCAATGAGTTTACTCCTCATCCTGTAATAAATATGTTCATGGTTTCTACAAAGTCTTTGGTGCCTTCATTGTGTTCCAACTTTTCATGGCAGCCTGCCTGTTATTTCCAGAGGGCAGGACCCAGTCTGTCTGCGTACACAATGCACCACCACTGGGTCTGTTGACTTCCTGGTCCAAAACTGTGGTCCTGACTGGGGTCTCGCACATGGCCTCCCCCATTTTGGATGCCTCCCACTTCCAGAGTTTTCTGGTGCCATGACTCAGATCCAGAACCCGGTGTAGGTTCATAAGCACTCGAAGAGCACCCTAATGTCTGCACCTTCTCTGACTAAACTCACCCTGGCTATGCAGCTTGCACTACTCTCCTCTGTTCATTTTCCCTCTTTTCAAATCTACAGACCAGTCTCAGAGAAGGGAATTTCCTTCCCTGAGAGCTGCCTGCTGTACCTGTGCGTGGCTGCCGGATCCAGTAGTAAGGTAAGATCTGAAGAATCAGGCACACGCAGTAACATTGTCAGCTTGCAGCTTGAGTGGAGGGCTCCTAGTCTATCAGGGGACTGGTAACACCGAGCGTAGGTCAGTGTAACCATCCAGTCAACCCAGGTCCCACTCCCACAGTGGCAAAGCGCTGGTGCATTGCCACTGTCAAAGGAGGATCTGCAAACCTACACATCATGCAGTTGTACTGGCAAACTGTAGGTTGTACCTTTCCGGATAATCTACCCAACTAGTGATAGCATCTACATCCCAACCTCTAATTTTATCCAATGTTCAGATTTAACCCTGAGATTTCCTCAGGTCAGGGCAGTCACCTTCCCCGTAACGAACTCAACTTCTAGGCCCATACTGGAGGGTGAACAAAGGTAGCTGTGGCTCATTGCTCACCTTAGGGACCAGTTCACCTAGAGCCTTATTTAAGAGTATACTACGCGCCTCTTAATTCATATTACTGGTCTAGCTGTATCTGGGTACAACGAGTGTTGAGGTGGCATCTAAATTGTAAGTCCTTCTGTAGATACCTTTGTGGGGTGTGCCTTGATACCCTTCATTTTGCTTGTCTGGCTGCTAGAGCCCTCATATCATAAAAGTGCCAATTTAGCTTACTAGTCCCAGAGCCACCTAGTCTGTATCAGTCTCACCTCCTAGACATTCACTATGTGTGAATAAGGATAGTAGAGGGCCCAACCTAACCCACTCACCCATTTATATGGTGTCCATATCCTGGTTGTGAGAGCCCTGTATTTCTTTAGGAGCATGAGAGTGGGCCACTAGAGATCATCTTTGCTTGGAACTATTTTGTGCGGAGTGCCTACCTGACCTGCCTGCCTGAATCTGAGTACTTTTCCAGAAACACCTTGGAATTGTACTTAAAACTCCTTTTGGAAATGGACCAGTAGCTTGGCATTACTGTGCCCTCTGTCCTGCAACAGATTATCTTCCAAACCCATCCCTGGTTTAGCACCTGTGAGTGTGCTTAGTAACCCTGGATGACACACTTGGATAGTAGGGACTCAGTGGTGCTAACCTATGCCCTGTAGTGATGTAATATTTGTCAAGACATCTTAGTTTGTGTACAACATCTTTTTGCCTGTCAGAATGGGAAATTCTGCAAACCAGGGAGTTTGCCTTTCCCCTGACTCCCCTGTATCACTCCTGGCTACAGTGCATGGCCCAGAAATTGTCAGATGAATGCCAGTATTGCATACACAGACCAAGCATCAGAACCTACTGATCTGGCCATGGAAGGCTCATTTGATGAGACTCACCTAGCTGCAGTGAGTGAGGTTCTTAAAAGGGAGAAAGGGAACTCAACAGTTAGGCAGTGGGAGTCCTACACATTGTGGTCCCTGCAAAGTGTGTCTTTGGCAAGGAAGATGTGACTGGAACAACAAGTGACTCTAGAGAGGAAGCTTGAACTGCCTAATCTAAAGAAAATAGTTATGGTTGTGACCCCTGCCTGTTCCCAGTGTTGCCTCCAGTGATTGCTTCTGCCCCATAGGATGTCCAATGTTGTTCTGCACTTGCTCCCCACCCAGCTATTATGCTCCCTTACAAGTTCCTGCCCGTTAGTTGTATGCCCCTGCTGAATCAGCCCCTGCACTGTCAGCCTATAGGGACCAGTATGGGGCTTCTAGAGGACAGCACACATTTAGTGGGGGAGGAAGAAAAGGAATTACTCACCACACCCAGATGCCCCCTCTGAACCCCCAGCACTGGGGTTTCAGAGCACTTTGTACTTGCTTAAGTATGTCCCAAGCCAGTATCCAATCCGACCCAGGTGCCCGTCCCTGTTAGGTCACTTTGTGCATAAGGACCAGGGCGCCTATTGTAAGAAATGTGGCCACAGGAAGTACAACTGTCCTCAGCAGATTCATCATCAGCAGAACAAGGCCACAGGTCTGTTTGCTCGGAGCAAATCGCAGCTCCTTACACTATGCCCACATGGTCCCTTTCATTTGCCTGCTCAGTCTAGACCCCCCAAATCATAATACCAGGTTCTGACCCAGAACACCAGCCTGGACAACCCCAGTCTGCATCCTAGACCATTGCCTCTCATCTCCCAGCCAGTAGTAAAAACAGCCAGGGTTCCTCGTCTAGCACCGCCTTTGAACCTTGGCCCCAGCACCCCGGCCAGAGTCCCTTCCAATTCCCTCAAGCTTGATGGGAACTATGTTGTAATGTGTATCTTGGGTGAGGTGATGACATCACCGTACATGTAATGGGGTGAGGTCAGAGTGAGTGGAGTGTTGGGATGTTTTGCTCTGAAGCTGGGGTTCTATGTTTTACAGTTGAGAGATATGCTGGCTTGAGGGAACATGCCATAGGATGTCCAAGATTGTTCTGCACTTGCTCCCCACCCAGCTATTATGCTCCCTTCCAAGTTCCTGCCCCTTAGCTGTATGCCCCTGCTGCCTCAGCCCCTGCACTGTCAGCCTATAGGGACCAGTATGGGGCTTCTAGTGGAAAGCACACATTTAGTGGGGGAGGAAGAAAAGGAATTACTCACCACACCCAGATGCCCCCTCTGAACCCCCATCACTGGGGTTTCAGAGCACTTTGTACTTGCCTAAGTATGTCCCAAGCCAGTATCCAATCCGACCCAGGTGCCCATCCCTGTTAGGTCACTTTGTGCATAAGGACCAGGGCGCCTATTGTAAGAAATGGGTCTACAGGAAGTACAACTGTCCTCAGCAGATTCATCATCAGCAGAACAAGGCCACAGGTCTGTTTGCTCGGAGCAAATTGCAGCTCCTTACACTATGCCCACATGGTCCCTTTCATTTGCCCGCTCAATCTAGACCCCCCCAGATCATAATACCAGGTTCTGACCCAGAACCCCAGCCTGGACAACCCCAGTCTGCATCCTAGACCATTGCATCTCATCTCCCAGCCAGTAGTAAAAACAGCCAGGGTTCCTCGTCTAGCACCGCCTTTGAACCTTGGCCCCAGCACCCGGCCAGCGTCCCTTCCAATTCCCTCAAGCTTGATGGGAATTGTGTTGTAATGTGTATCTTGGGTGAGGTGATGACATCACTGTACATGGAATGGGGTGAGGTCAGAGTGAGTGGAGTGTTGGGATGTTTTGCTCTGAAGCTGGGGTTTTATGTTTTACAGTTGAGAGATATGCTGGCTTGAGGGAACATGCCAATGTGGTTCCTGGCAACTATACTACAATAAACCTACGTGTAACTTATCTGCTGGTCCGGGTGTTGCTTCAGGTACCTAGTTACTACAAACTGGACCCAGACTATGTACCCATGGCACTCCAACTCGTCGCACTAACCATCCCCTTCCCATCCAGTGGCCACTACATGACAGTACAGGTAGATGGCATGTATGCCAGGATGCGGGTGGACAGAGGAGCCACCGTCAGCACACTGAGACTGTAGGACTTCCCAGATGCCCCAGTGTCTGGCTGGAGTGTCACAGCTGTAGGAATAGAGGGCATCCCATCTAAGGTGCCTGTATCATTGTTGTGCATTGTGTCCTCTGGCCCACTACCACACTGTGCTTTACTCTGTTGTTACTTCCCTTACCTCTTGTCTGTGCGCTGTTGTGAGTTCTGTGTCTCCGGTCCATTCTCCCCTATTCTCCAGTACAAGATCCAGTAACAAAACTGACACTGTTGCTCCACACACTGCAGGCTACTCTAGGGATGAAACAGAACACAAAGCTTGGGGAAAGGAGAAAGGAAGAATGGGGAGCTGCAGGCTGGCATAAGTCTGTGCACAGACAGGACTAAATTGGCCAGATGTGTTGCCCCTTGTAATCTTGTTCATGAGAATTGTGCGCAGTCGCTTTGCTGGACTCTCTCTATTTGAGAGAATGATGGCAATAACAATGCCTCTGGCAGCTGAATCTACTTTGTCTGTGAACAGGTTGCTTTTGGCACTGACTGATGATTCAGTTCTGGCATATTTCAAATATCTTACTTCAGTCATGAGACAGATTTAATTCCAGGTCAGCGATAAACAGCTGTGCCAGGCCAGCAAATATTACATAAAGTGCAGTAGGGAGAGCTAAGACACTGCACCCCAGAGCATGGACTATTTAGCCCAAAATATGTCCTCTAACCGGCTCAGAAATCCTTTGGGCATGGGACCAGACTATACGATATTTTCTCAGACTGTGGTCCCTAGAACTGTGATTTCATTGGACCTATTTTGACAGTGAATGTTTTGTATATTTGTATGTTTAGAATAAATTTTGGCATTTTCAACTTACATTTTTTATATATTTTTTGTATTTTAATACTTTTTAATTTTAATATTTATTTTTATTTTTTCATCCTGGATTCAGTTTTTTAATGTATCATTTTAATGTGAGCATTAATCATTTTAATATTTAATATTTTGATTTTTGTTTAAATTAATTTAAAAATTGTCATATTTTATATTTGTTTTCTCTTCCCTTTTTATTTTGGATTTTGCTTCAAGCTTTCCCTCTTTTGAAAGCAAATATTTTTCCATTTTTCCTTTTTAAATGTGTGAGTTACAATATTTGGAGTATTATATGTTTGGAGTTTGACCTGCATTTAAGGAGTAACAGTACCGCTTTTGAATGTCACTGAGTATCTCAATGTGAGAATCATATGGCTACAGTGTACCAAGCTCACTTTGTTATAAGTGTCTTTTATTTTAAATGTTCTGATCCAGCAGAACATCTTGCTTTTCATCGTTCATTGTTGCACTATGCCATCATCCAGTCTTTATGTACCAGCTTTGATTTCTTTCCAGCATGCTTTATTTTGAGATCTCTGCTTCCCCTCTCCCCTTCAAATCCTCGGAGGATGAGTGGGGCTACGTGTCTGCCTCATCAACATCCTCCCCCTATGAGACCACTTCTACTTTACATTGCCTACCGGGTATGGACGATACCCTTGCCAGCCAACAGACACCTGGTTGGCACATCAAGAACTCTTCTAGATCTGCGTTAGCAAGAACTGCAAGCAGCTGGAGTGGCAGCTGCAGCCTGGGCAATGTTGTGCCCACCATAAGGGTCACCAAAGAAAGACCTTCTGTCAAAATCCAAAATGCCTGTTACATAAAACAAGCCCATTACCTAATGAACACCTACACTCTTTTGATGGATGAACAGCTGTATGGCACTGTATTAATACCTGAGATAGGTGTCATGAGAGAAGGTTGGGCTAAATATTGCTTGCAAGCAATTCTGGAAGTGGTTGCAAATTAAACTGCTGTCTCACTGTGATGATTGGCCGCTGAGGAGAGGGAATTGAGAAAACCGGTTATCAACAACCACATCATGCAAGCAGCTTGGCCTTTTCACTGAAGCCAACAAACTCCTGGACCCTATGCAATCTAGTTTCATTCACTCTTATGAATAGAATCCTCTCCAGTGTCTGTCTGGGACGACCTTAAAAGAAAAGCTGATGCAGAAGGCTGCGCTGTACTTATCCTTCTTGACCTCCCTGCCACCTTTGATACCATTGATCACATTGATTCGCCAAGACAGGCTACACTCATTAAGAATCAAAGTAACTGCCCTCTCTTGGATGTCCTCTTTCATCTCTAATCACTCACAAACATGCTCCTCCACCCGTTCACCTTATGACCAGTGACAAAAGGGGTCCCACAAGGATCATCCCTGCTCTCCAACATCTATCTAAACCCTCTGCCTGCACTCATCCACTCCAACAATCTTACCTGCTACAACTACGCAGACAACACCCAGATAATTCTTAAAATCCCAAAATCGGCAGACGCCAACTGCACAGATCTGTCATCATGCCTCTTGGATATTGACTACTGGATGACAAACAACCGCCTCATCCTCAAACCTGGGAAAACTGAAATCCTAGACTGAGGGAAAATAGCCCTCCCCCAACCAATTCTCTGGCCACAATCCCTAGGCCCCCCCACGGCAACCTCCAGCTCAGCGAAAAACCTCAGCTGCACACTGGACATGGATTTATCACTCTCCCAACACATCAACTCTGTATCCAGTTTCTTCCATCTACGCATCATAAGGCGCATCTTCCCTTACCTCACCTACTCACCTATCCTTTCAGTTTTCCACCATCATCTCCGTGATACTCTCCCACTTAGACTACGCAAACAGCCTTTACCTAGGCGCACCAGTGTTTCAGCTAAGGAAACTGCAAAGAATCCCAGAGTAAGAAACAGGGAATAAGGCTTCCATTGCTATAGAAGGGACCAGGGAGGGCAAATATGTGCCCTTGCCCCACATGGGTGGGGGTAACTTAATTTGTACCTTGCCCTCTATCGTTCTGGGAGCTGGTAAGTGGATTTACGCATTACTAAAATAGACTGCATGGATCATGTTTACTGTAGGGGACATGAGGAATTTGATTGCCACTCTCTTAGTGGAGCAGGTGGATGAGATATGGAGAATCTCAGGGTACAAAGGGGTACATTTGATCAGTAATTCCCATGACAGTGCACCATTTAATAATTGTTTAATGATTGTTTAGCACACCTATGGACAGCTTTGATGGACAGATACCCAGACAAATCTGACATAAACTCTATCATAGCCTGCACAATGAAGGCATATGCAAACCTTGCAGCCTACATTCACAAAATACAGGAGATGCTATGGCTAGAGACTGGAGAGTGATGGGGCAAGGATGTAGCTGTCATTTATCACATGTTGCTTAAGGGTCTCCCCCCAGAGATATAAGAACATTTGAATAGAGTGGTTGGCATTGAAGCAAAGCCAATGGCCCGAAATACAGGCACACACAGTACATTATTGTAGAGTGAGACAAACAAAGGAGAAGGAGAGGTTGGAACAAATACAGAAGGCATAAGCAAATCTAGTGCACATAAAGCTGGCTAAATTTATCATGAAGGGAGCAGTGATTATTAACCCCATGGAAGGGCAACAGGGACAGACCATTCTGCAAGGTTCCAGGCAGGGATGGACAGAAGCGCCAAGAGATGGAAGATGGGATTCCAGAGAGGACGGGGCAGTTAACAAAGAGGTAGAAGGTTGTGGATGGGGACAAATGAGATCTAGGTTCTTGTGAGTGTGTCGGTCTTGTGGGAAGATAGGAAACTTTGAGCAACACTGCAGACATAGGCTGCCCTTGTCTTACAACAACCCTAGCAGTCCAGCTTATCAGCACACTTACCACCCACCATCCCAGATGCAGCCCCCAGTTTTCTCACCTGCCCCAGTGCCCATGCAACTGCAGGCGATTCAATACCCAGTCCCAAATCTCCCTCAGACACACATGCAGCAGGCACCTGCTCAGCCCTGGGACAAAACAACCCAAACACATGGCACTATCAATCATTACACAGGAGCGAGTGTGATGGGGGCAATCCTTTCCCGCTCCTAGGCACAAATGTTTAGCCACAATAGGCCAGCCCATTGAGAGATTAGACATGCCCAATACTATCAGAGACTTCAGACCAGGAAGAGGACCCCAGAGAGGAAGTGAACATATGGGATCAAACATTTTATTTTATGGTCCACACAGCAGCTAGAAATTCTTGTACTAGGGAATGGACTTTTCTTCTGTCAGGCCAAATAATGGACATACAGGGATTCTCTGGGACATTTGTATCGGTTCCTCTCACTGAAAATGTACTCATCACCATAGGTACACAAGAATTGACAGCACCTTTATTGTATTCATGAGATACTCCAGTTAACCTGCTAGACAGGGATATCATGAGCAAGTTGAACAAGAACAATTCTGTTAGGATGGGTGCCTAGAATTCAGAACAAAATATTGTGTAAACCTGCAGAATTTCTATTCAGACCAGCAGTGCCACTGGAGGTAGCACCAGGGACTATCATTACACTGGATCATGATGCAGTGATCACCCAGGTAGGCAAAGTAATACTGTCTGGCACAGACAAGAATAACATAAAATGGTGTACTGTGCTATGTATTGACCCAATACAGCAATTGCATGAGGTGTCTGATGAGCAAATGTTCAATGACACTGATGGCACAGGAGAGATTGTGTTTCAGAGAGGTATAGCTGCCAGTTAATTGTGGAACAGAGATAATTACCCCATACAACTCCTTGCTAAGACCCTGCCAACACACCTGAGGAAAGATTAAGAGAAGGTGCCCGGAGAGTTATGGACCAGTATCCCCAATGATGTAGGTCTCTTAAAAGGAATAGGGACAGTTTGCATCAAACTGAAAAAAGGGGTAGAGTTGTCCCAGGTCAGGTAGTACCCCATGACCAGAGAAGCAGACACAAAGATGTATTCCACCATTGTAGCATTATGGCGGCAGGGTGTAATATTGTCAACAAAGTATCGATGCAGCACGGCAGTGTACTCAATGAAACAAGTGAAATGGTTGTCATGGAGGATGGTTCAGGACTTAAGCCCTTTGAACAAAATTGTAGAAGCAGAGTTTCCACTAGTCCCCAATCCAGCCAACATCCTTTGCAATATCCCCAATGCAGCGATCCATTTCACAGTAACAGATTTCAAGAATGCATTTTCTTCCATCCTATTTCACCCTGACACTCAGTATCTCACAGCATTTACCTACAGAGGACAGATGTTTCAGACTTGTTTACCAAAGGGGTACTGTGAGTCCCCAACATTTTCATTGGGGTATTACAAATGTCCTTAGGAAACTTACAGGTACAGAAAACAGTAATACAGTATGTCGATGATCCCCTAGTGTGCAGCATGACAGAACAGCAGTGTAGAAATAACTCATTGACACTTTTGACTTTATTGGCAGAAAAGGTTGACAAACAAAAATTGCAATACTGCCAGCAAGATGTTGTATAACTAGGGAAGCTAATATCAGGAGCAGGGAGGAGAGTAACACCAGACATGGCAACAGAAGTACACCACAGCCAGCAGCCTACCACAGTCAAACAGATACATACATTCCTAGGATTATGTAACTATTGTCATGCCTGGATGTTTGATTACTCCATCTATACCAAACCTCTATTGCAGGGACTAAAGGAAGCACAGAAGGTTAGGGGACCCCTTGTTTGGACAGATGAAATGGTGCAATCTTTTCAAGAACTGAAACATGCAATCATCAATGCCCCTGTTTTAGCAACACCAGATTACAAAAAGAACATTATTCCTGTTCTCACATTCAAATGGCCAAGTTATGACGGCTTTCTGCACATAACAGACATCAATGGGATGCAAGACTTTAGCTTATTACAGTGGTTTCTTATACTGGGTAATGGTAATGCAGGGACATTTTCCATCTGAGCAGGTTCTAGCAGCAGTTGCGTTTGCACTACAAAAATCATCCACAATCACAATGGGATGTCATATGACGTGATATGTGGAACATACAGTTTTTTCCATATTAGAGAAATTGAAAACCACTCTGACGAAAACAAAGAGCATCAATATACAAGATCATTTTGTTGATTCCTTCTATTTACATAGTGAGATGTTACACTGTCAATCCAGCAACATTAATTGCAGAGGCAGTATAGCAAGGGGATGAAGTGCTGTATTGTGCTACATAAGAAGACACTTCAGATGACACTACCCATGTTAGAGAAGGCCCGTTGGAGGAAGGTGAAGTGCTCTTCATTGACGGTTCATCAATGATTTATCAGAGCACTGGGAACAGGCCAACAGGGGCAACAGTAGTGAGGATTGAAGATGGTGAGTACAAAGTGATTTGTAAGGTCTCACTGCCCTCACACTACTCATCTCAAGCAGCAGAACTCATAGCACTAATGACAGCATTGGAGACATCAAAAGGGTGCTTTGCTACCTTTTACACGGATTTGGCTTATGTCACATTGAAAGAACATTCAGGCCTCACTAGATGAGGAGCCCAGTGTTCCAAAAGTCAGATGGCACACCAATGCAACACGCTGCCTTTCTTGCTAGTTTAATTGATGCATTAACAATCCCCACAGCAGTAGCAGTAGTAAAGTGTGCAGCTCACACCATGAATACATACCCAAATGCTTATAGTAATGATGTAGCAGAACCAAAAGCAAAAGAAGCAGCATATCTGGTAGTACCAAACTTTACAATGTCCCCTGAGGTAATATTACAGCAGATTGCGTTAAAGATTCTTTACAATGCAACCCCAGTCAATTAAATTATCAAATTACAGGGACAGGCTTCCCAGGGAGAGTAGGAGTTTTGGATAAAAAGAGGGTGTTCCTTATCCCCCACAGAGATAATTTGGATACAGAGTATTTCAGGAAAAGCAGTGATGCCCCAGGAACTACTTGCAGTAGCTCTCAGCCAGTTGCACTACCGTGTGAATGTGTCCAAGCAGTACATTACAGCTGACTTACTGGAAGAATGGTTCATCCCCAAACTCCAAAAGCATCTTGATAATTTCATACTTAACTGTACCACATGCAAAATGTATACTACAGGTCACACCATTAGGACATAGAAAACAACATTGGCCCGCCCCTCATGGCCATTTCAATACCTCCACATTGACTATGTGGGCATGGTTAACAGGTTCAGCAATTTCCTGTATCCAATTGTTGTGGCGTGCCCCTTCTCTTGTTGGCTCAAAGCAGGTCCCTATGTCTACCCTCATTCCAAATTGGCAGCCACATTTCTAGTGTGTGAGTTTTTCCCTCGGTGGGGAATATGTGACGTACTCTGATCTGATAATGGGACTCACTTCTTGAATGAGCTCTTCAAAGAAATGACCCTTTTATTTATCAGAAAGCAGAAATTGTACTCAATTCATCACCTGCAAGCCAACAGAGCTGTAAAGTGCCTAAATGGTCTTTTGAAACATTGACTTGCCAAAATGTCTAACACTTTGAAAAAGAGTTGGCTTTACTATATGCCATTAGCATTGTTTGCTCTTCATAATCAGCCATGGTCAGATCATCATCATACTCCACATGAAATTGTAAAAGGCAGAAGGCTGCAAACTCCACTCACACTGACATGCACAACCTCAGATGCACAAAATTCTGCACAGATTCTCAGTGATTAATTTCAGGTATATCTTAGGGAGTTAACACATTCTGTCAGATTTATATTGCACTAGCTTTGGCCCCGCTGAAGAGAGAGCTCACTTCACCTGTAACAGATGTTCCAACAGCACAACAGTACACAGCACCTCTGCAGCAGCAGCAATAGCTCTTCCCCAGTGATCAAATCATTATTAGAAACTTTGCATGGAAGTGGAATCAACCAGAATTTAAAGGTCCATACTATGGGCCTCATTACGACCCCGGCGCTAATGGGTTAACGGCGCCGTAAAAGGCTGCGGCGCCGTTCACCTATTAGCGCCTAATTATGAGGTCCCTTTGCGGGACCCGACCTTAACGGCTGGTGTAGACCAGCCGTTAAAGTAGGGACCCGCAAAGGGACCTTGGTGCTAATTACGGTGCCGCAATTTGCGGCACCGTACTTAGTGCCTTCCCCATTCCCATTGAGCCCTATGGGGCAAAAATGGGAATGGGGAAGGGCCATGGAGGAAGGGGGAATTACCGCCCCGCCAACCTTGCAATGGGGTGGTAATTTCCCCTTTCTCCATGGCGGAGTCGGTAACTTACCGGCATGGACCATGGTGCTAATAGCACCATGGTCTTCCGCCAGGGTCGTAATGAGGCCCTATGTCATTTACGCCATGCCACAGTGCTCAAGGTTGCAGGTCAGAAGATAGACATAACAGTCAATGGGAAGGACAACAGATCTAATGCACCTTCCCAGCACCCGAAGGAGGATTGAAAAGGAGAGAGCATAAAATGAATGACTCTGCTACTTCTTCAAATTCTCTCAACTGAACACTAATGTTTTTTCAAAGAAGCCAGAAACATCAGACTATGTTAGGAGGATTATGCAATGTATATTTTTTTTCTTCATCTCTCTCTCTCTCTGTATGACTGAATTTATATGCTTGTTTTCTAGGGGTGTGGGTCCAGTAACGTCACTAACATTGCATATGTGCCAGTGAATAGTAGTTTATCCGTGACCAGAATTAGAAGAGATATTTCAAACCCAAGTGTTTATGTAGATAAGTGTTGAAGATATGCATCACCCCAAAATGGTGGGAAAAGGGAAGTCACATGATTCTTGTTATGTGTGTCCTTTGATCCCCCGTGCAACAGGCAACACACACAGGCTGATCATGCCACAAGAATTACCACAAGAAGTAGTCCAATGTTTAGTGTATCTTGCCTCATGTAGGGTGCAAGGATGTATTCAGGCACGCAAGGTTCAAGCACAATTTGTAGAAATTGACACCACAGCATACACAGATAACTGCATAGATATAAAGGAGATGGCAGAGACAGAAGGTTCAAAGAAGCTTATACTGAACTATTGGAACACAGGGAAGAGGTTGTTTTTATGGTACCACCCCATATCAGGTGTCTTGATGAAGTAGGAGAGAAGTTGGAGGAGTTGAAAATAAGACCTCAATTGCAGTTGGAAGACATTGTTTACTATGGAGATGAATGTGTCCAGGGACTAATGGGGTGCAAAGCAGGATGGATGGTTGGACTATCAAAGAGTGAAGTATCACAAATGAATGAGTCCTGTTTTGCTATTTGGAAAAAGTATGTTATGATACTGACTTGGATTGACCAACATGAGAAGCCTAACCACGTACTGAAACTCATACAATTGTCCTTGTGTTTCAGAGGCTACAACAGCATGCATGTGGGGGATAACAAACATTGCAACCAGACCATTAATCTCCCAGACATCGGGGGGAACTGCAGCCCTTGTTGCTCTTTTACTGGGTCTGTGGGAGTTTAGCGTACACCCAATTGCCGCCACTCTGAAACAGTGTGTGTTCCTTGGTGATCTGCAGTTTCCCATGCTCGTTGTCTTAGATATCAATCTCACCACCATCAGCGAGTACCCAATGTCCAAACAAGTACACCTCATGCATCAGCAGGCCTAGCACACTTTGGGCTTGCAGCGGCATCGACGCAGCAGCTATTTCCCCCAAGACATGAACAATAAATCAAATGCTATTCCTTAGGAGATTAGTCTGTTCAGTAAAGTTAAGAAATATTTCAACTCTCTTTTTGCTCTTGGTGTACGGGCAGTGGGAAATGCAGTATGGCTTAAAATAACACGTTGGGACTTCCTCCAACTGGCAAATGAAACAAAGAAATAACTACATTCTGTTAGAGAGGAACTTTGTGCAGTTAAGTTGACTACACTCCAAAATCGATATATCCTCAATGTAATCATCACGATGCAGGGTGTAGTCTGCATCAATATAGGTAGTTCCCGTTATACTTACACACCATCCAATGATGCAGATAACGGCAGCTTAACACAAGCAATTCACTCACTACACACTTTGCTCATTAGGATGGAGAATGAAGGGGGAAATCACAGAAGAAGACTGGTTTGGGTCAATGCTTTCATGGGTTCCCATGTGGATGATAATATATTGACAGTACTGATTCCTGTCCTTGTTTTGATGCTCATTATTTTTTGTTCCAGCCAGCTGATTGTGGGTTGCTGCACACAGATAATCTCCAAGAACATGCCTGTGATGTCACTTACACTGAAAACTGGTTGGGCCACTCCACTTTTGAAACCTGCACACACAGACAAACAAACATAATGAGTGAGATTGAACATAGAATGGCTAAAATGTCAGAACCGATTGGTCCACCAGGAACACTTTATTAGCCCCCTCCTGACCCACAGAATTATTGGGAAGACTATGTTGAATTCCTAGGGGATGGGGTTGCTGTTTGCTGATGTGTACATGAGGAATATGCAGAGCAAGGAGGAGACCTGCTCCATGTTAGTAGGGTATAGGTACAAAATGGAAGAAGCAAGTTCGGTATTTAATGAATTAACTAAAGGGGGAATGTTGGGATGCAGGTGCAACACCCTACATGTGTAGGAAAGTATAAGCTGTGGAAGTTCCATTAGCATGATGTTATTTATGTGGTTATCAATGCTAGGAAATGTATTTTATGGTTGATCTACAATGTCTGTTTGTGTATATACAATATCCTTTTTTGGTTGTAAGTACATTAAATAAATACAAATAATTAGCATGGATATATGGTCATTTTTAGTGTTAGTGTTTCTGTCATTTCTCACAGCATTTCTGGTCATTTTCAAATGGGATTTAGTTTTGCTTTAGTTCTGCCACACTTAAAAAGTACTAGGCTACCATGCACATGGGGAATTGGTGGCCAGCAAAGATATTGCTACTGGTGTCTAGTAGCATAAGGGCCCCTTGCCACAATAGACAGGGACATGTCATTGAGCCTCATTCCGAGATTGGAGGTAGGCATGGCGCTATTTGCGCCATGACTGCCTCCAATAACGGTACCGGCACCGGTCTCGTTCAATGGGGATTTACCGGTGTAGTCCGACATTTGCAGGACCGGTAAGTCCCCATTGAAAAAACCATTCCCCATTCCCATTTGAGCCCCCATAGGGCTCAATGGGAATGGGGAAGTAGCTAATAACGGTACCACAATTTGCGATACCGTTATTAGCTCTGAAGTCCCTTAACGGGTCCCGTCCTTAACACCTGGTCAGAACAGGCATTAAGGAAGGGACCCGCTAAGGGACCTCGTAGTAGGGCGGTAAGGGATTACCAACACTGGTCTCCTTACCGGTGCCCAGTATCCCTTACTGCCCTACTTGGAATGAGGCCCATTGTGTACTAGGCTCTATCAGATTGTGTAGATTCGTGTGCTTTAGGGCACTTGGCTGCAGTTCTGAGCCTCTGTATTCCCATTTATTTAAACTGTATTCCTGCTCACCCCAGTGAGTGTTCAGCATGCCAAGGTCCTAGGAGGAAGTGTGAGGTGCATCATATTAGTTATTGTTGCATGGCTTAGCTTTTCTCAGGAGCTTTTAGTGAAATGTAGAATACCAGTTTGTGTTCTTGACAATAGACAAAATACAAAAGTTGTGAAGGGCATATTTTAATGAAAATGTAGCGTTGGATGAAGGCATTTCCAAATCACCAAACTCATTGTCATACCGCCCCCTAGGGAGTGTTGGGATAACTGGGTCTGCAATAGAATGGCTTGGTAGCAGAAACATATATGATACATTCATTTCCAAGAAGTGGAAGCTCAGTTACATTTTTTATGAAGCTACCTGGTTCCCAAGAGATAGCCAGAAGAACGTGTGTTAGGGACAGCAACATGTTTCAAAATGGGAGTTGTGAAATGTGTTGCAGAGTACGGCCTGGGAACTACTTTGGATTGCCAAGTTGACTGAACTCATGGGAGAAGATATTGCTGTGTCTAAATTGTTGACTTCACTGTTCACATCCATAACATGATTGGGTCATTTCAGTGGGACTGCACATCAGACGTTACATGAACTTTTCTCAACCAATGAGGGTATACCATTTTAGTAAATGTTAACATGTATAACTTTAGCCAATCAGGAAGAAGTATTCTCTGCTGACTGCATAACTAGGTCATTCATAGGGGTTACACTTAGGATGGTCACAGGTAATGTACTAACCAATGGTAGGTGCTCATGTATATTGTTTTTAGATGTCTCTATAGGTGGGAGCCCATAGGGATTGTGGGATTAACATGTACTTGATATTTGTAATGTATTCTAATTTTGTGGTATTTGCCCTTAAATACTGGAACTAAATGTGGGCAGATCAAGAGTGTTTTCAGTCTTCAGCTCTACAAAGTTGACAGACCCCCCTGGATGTAATTTGCTTGTATTAAAAACAGTTTTTCTTGCAAATCGTGCACTTCATTATTGCTTCCTTATATTGATTTTTTTGATCGGTTATTGGGCCTACCGTACACACTAAATTTCCCAGCAAGCTGCATAAAGAGAAATCACAGTGGCCATTGTCCTAGAAAGTGTATTTTAATTGAACCCTGAGCTTAGCATTGCCGATACGTGTATTTGCTTACCTTAAATTGAAGTATCTTACATTCTAGACTGTATGGTGCCATCCTGCTCTGCCAAGCTCTCCTTCTTGGCCTGTGACTCATGCAGAATACCTCTGCAGCAGAAAAAAACAAATGACAAGTTAATACTACTTAGCAAAGGTTTTGCTGTGCTGCTGCCAATGCGTACCACAGTCTGCAACCAAACTCTGCAGCACATGCTTCTGAACATTGCAACACTGACATCAGGTGTGGCACTCTGCCATTTGTGCAGTTGTCTGTGACCCAAACTTCACACCCCTGTCATCGTGCACTGCACATTTCCACTGTGCGCAGTCACCCATGTATTCGAATGCTGCACTTCCAGAAAATGTGCTGCTGATAAGCAGGAAGTACTTACCTAACTCACCACACTGGTGACAAGCACATCCCATTCCGCTATGAGCAACCGCAGCCTGTCAAGGGAAACACAAGGAAAGAGACATCACAATCTCCCCAGTGAGAAAACTGGGAAGCGATACCGAACATTGATAAAAGTAACCTGAACAAGATGTGAAATCGTCATGCTCAAGCCTGAATTATTTGTTCAATTCAGCCTGTGACAGTACCAGCCTGGAATTGCTTGATGCAGTTCTCCCTTATAATCCGGTTCATTCGAGGCTCAGTGACAAGGGAGGGGTGAGGCTAGTGGGGCATGCAAGAGCAAGGTGGGGATGGCAAGACATTAGTTACATATCAGCTTTCCATTACAGAACAATACAGCACAAAGAAGACATTCAGGCAAGCTCTTTAGTGGCAAGGAGTCAGACAGAGACCAGGGGAAACAACACCACACCAACCCTATTCCCTTCACTTGGTTCCTCTTGGCTTTGCTCTAATCAGGCCACGGGAAATCTGGTGGAGGAGGTCGATGACTCAATGTGTTCCTGCTGAAAACGTAAGGTTAGGCATAACAGACAGCCTTTCTTTTTTATTTGTTTTAGCTGCTGACCTGACTTTTGGAGGTAAGTAAAGCCTTGGCCTTATTGTGGAAACTGACCAGTAGTAGTGGGAGACTATGTCCCCCTATGTGAATTTCTTGTTATTTTAAAGCTGCACATATCACTTTAAAGTGAAGTGCTGTTAGGATAATTTGTACCCTTACAATGTTTTCTTTTTTAACTTTGTGTTTCCAAATGCAATGTGTAATTGATGTGTTGGTCACAGTGGATATTTGTCTATATTGTTTTTATCTTTTTCTTCATGCACTTATCGCCTGATGCCAGAAAGATTACCATGTTCTCTAAAATGGCCCTGTCACACAATTTTCACCTGTCCCTTGTACATCTTGTTCCTTGCACTTTTATCTGCCCTCTCAGGTCTGGAATTGCACTAAAAGGAATGCCCTTTCCCATGCAAAACCTCTGTCTTTGTGTGTAGTCTGATGTGTGGGAGGGACTGTCTATTGTCAGTTCAGATGTATGTCCCTAAATGTCTGTTGCTGGGCAGAATGTTTTGCTAGTGCCTATCAATGAATGGATAGCCAATGCCAGTTTGAATGGTGCAGATCCTTACCATTGGGGGACCTGGGTGCAATTCTAGTCCATATCCTGGATAAAAAGAGGACTCCTGCAGTCATTCAACCAATCATCATTGAAGCCAAGACCTTTATGAACCCCCATTGTGAATGTGTATATATGTTTAATAAAAGTTGTGTGATAATACTTGCCTGAGGATTTCATTGCTTAGTGTTTATTTTAAAAGCCTACAAAATAATAGTGTATTATTGTTCATGCTTTGTGAGGGTCTCATTATAGCCCGAGGTGACTTTCACACCCCTCTGGGTCTAAGCTTTGCTGCTCTGCTACCTACCTTTATTTGGTTTGGCTTGAATTCAGCGTATTTCCTGTTCACCATAATAGGAAATCCATCTTAACATTTTCCAACCTTCTCCTTGTGACTTTGACCAGTCTTCAACGGTTATTTATCTACCTCCTCTGCTTTGCTCACACCAAACTCCCTTCTGATGTTTCCATACCGGCATCTATTGAGTCCCACAGACATCCTTCTTCTTATGTGTCCCATCCTGCCATAACATGATTTTCATCACACCCTACTTGCAAGAGCCTAATCTACATAGAAGTTATCACAATGCCCACTTGGGTCAGTGGCAGATTGTACAGGTTGTACTGTAAGGAACCATGCTATAACCTTCACAAGGATCAAAGAGAATTATATCATTGTGAATAGCACAGATTGAACCTTACCCTAAGGACCTGACTATTTTACTATTGGAAAGCAGACATGTAAACCTAACCACAGATCACCTAGGGTCAACTTCATGTTACCATTGTTTGCATGATTGTCATCAATAACACCCCATCACAGATGTATCACTACAACAAACATTTCCACTTACAATATAGAGCTTCTTTATATTCATAAATTGAACCACAAGGCCCTCAATATTTATAATATACAGCATTTCTGTATATCTATTCTCCTGTAGAGATAATATATGTGCAGTAAAATATTATAGTCAAACAATAAGAAGTCCTCAACCTTAGCAATAATGACTGACAATATAGATCTCAGATCAAACCCTTTACCTATTTACTTCTAAGAACATGATGCCTTTAGCCCATGAATAATGTGCATATCTGCCTAAAATATGTGGCATCAAAACTAAAGTACTGCTGTCAGGATTGGTGAGCCAGTAGCCAGATGATGATATTTGCAGCAACTGTAAACCAATTACATGGAAATGGCTAAATAAACTAACAGAATTCCCTGGCTTCTTAGGCCAATGACTTGAACACAATCTAAAGCTCTGGATTAAAAAGGTAGGTAAATCTAGAAAGCCACTCTTCCATCCACAATGCATAATCAAGCCAAGTATCATGGCTCAGGCAAATTGTGATGAGCACAGGTTTCAAAATGTGTTATACCTAGACTTGCATCACTCATCGGCATTTTGTATCTCCACACACCATAGGAAAGTTAGGTGAGACACATAAATGCAATTCAAATTGGCAAAATGGCCATGTACTAGATGCTGGGTCCAGATGAAAAGATATAGCTCTATCTGCCCTCTTCCTAGTAGGCAGTAGTCCTATCCAGCTTAACTGTCCTGCAAGAATAGCCTCATCAATCAGGAGTGTCAGGACATTCTTTGTAACCATTGATCTTTAGATTGCACTTTAATAGGGTTATCTCAGGCGTATCTCTACAATGCATGTTTTCTACCATCCAATACTGGCCTTGCAGCGCCATTGTGTGCATTTATTTCTGACCTGCTGCTGTTATTTCTTATACTATTTAATTGGTTATTGTGTAAACAATGACAGTGAAACTGTGATGTCATGGCCCATATTCGATGTGTCCCCCCAAAACAACCTAGATAGCCAGTTCATCACATCACATACTTAATATAGTGATATAAGTACATCATGAAATGTCCCCACTTAATGAGGCGTGGCCAGCTGGTTTCTTTATTCAGATGCTTACCATTCAGTGGTATGTAAAGTGCTAGATGATTGGCATTTTTGACAGGAACAGTAAACCAATACATTTTCATTTTTTGCAATTTACTAGCCCAGTTCTCTCTATTTGCAATATATTTTTAAATGGCTGAAACGCTGTATTACAGCGTTTTTTTAAAGTGTGATTTTGAAATATGAACACTGATTTTTAACTTCATAGTGTATTGTAACTGAATCCTGCAGCAATCAAGCCATGACCAGATACTTGCTACTCAAAACATAGTGTTCAGTAAATACACTTTTCTTTCATTGATTCACATTGTGAGACTTGCAACTGTACTGTGTGTTTGTGAATTCAGCGCTAAAACTTAATGACTGCATCCATGAATTACATGTTCGTGCATGTTAAAAGCAGGCCATGTGAATCACAATCAACACATTCAGTGAACATTATGTTTTTTAAAACAAGGCTAAGACCTGCACATTTTGTTTGGCAGAAAAAAGGTATTAGCACCGCAGAGCAATTAAAATTAACACATTCAAATCAGTGTGTGCTCAGCATGCATAAACATTACCAGAAATGAAATCAAATATGAAGTGTGCCAACCCATAAGGCATGGTATTTTAGCGGATGCATCTAAGTAGGTCACCTACTTTTCTAATATGAATGTTATGGCATTTATAACACCTCCTCTTGAATCTTACCAATATGCTCCGGATATATTTTCCCATCTCAGCTCCATCCCTCTCCTTGCTCCACTATTCCAATCATTCTCTTCTCTCTCTCTCCCCAATTCCAGATTCTTGTTGTCAGCATCTGCTCCACACACTCACACTTTCTGTCTGAAGCTTTGGGCTTATAAAGCTCCATGGTTCACCCCCTTGGGGCTGGTTCACTGTAAGGGCCTGCACATGAGCCTTTCAAGAAGCGGTCATACATCATTTCAGTGTGCCCCCTTGTCTGTCCCCGGGTACTGTGTTATATGTCTGGTGGCATGTAATACAACAGAACACAGTCTGGGAAGGTGAGGCATGTCTTATTGGCATTGACCTTTACGTCTATGCCTGGAATTGCAGGGCTGATGAGAGACAGATGCTGGTTCAGATGCCACGTGGGTCCTCAGGGAACGTGCTACAGACACATGCAGTGTAACCCTTATGGTGGCGAGGGCTTGCCAAGTGAACTTTACAAAAAAGTTAAATGTCCTGCTGATTTTAGAGCAGGTACAGGAAATGAGCAACTGATGATAATGAATAATCTTTCCCCGTATGCAGTGGATTCACCAAGCTCCCAGGAAGCAAAAAGAAATGTTTCCCTTCTGTCGGCATGCTCTGGTGAACAATTGTTAACCCGTTTGTGGCTGGAGCAGGCTTGGCAATATTAAATGAGCCTTTGACATCTGAAAAGATCTTTTATTTTCCCAGTGCAGGGTTTATGGATGTTGGCTACATTGTTACCTTTCCGTGCTTTTCTTGGCTCTCTGAACAGCAACATCGTTTATACTCCTGTGGGAATGCAACTGGGTTCCTTAAAGGGCGAGGTTTCTGAGTGAGTTCCTGTTACTTTCCCCTGCACTGAAACATGGACTAAGGGGGGTAGCCAAGGCATCATCCCCATTCCACCTCTGAGCCTATCATCCATGGGCCTGGAAAGGTACGATGGCCCCAGTTACACCCTACTCACTTTCTCCAGAGCTATGCAGAGGACATCATCACAGTGCTAAGGACTGTGTGAAGTGCCCACTCGTCTGATTTCATATTACCCCTTTTCTAAGGGTTATATACGTATGTTAGATCAGCCATGGAGGCCATTCACATGGCTGATAGCCCAATCAAACAGTATTGTGTTTTGAGAAGTGATGCAAGTGAAATGAAATGATATTTTATTTATTTTGCGCTCGTACAGTAAGTGTTTCAGAGCGGGATCAGGCAAAAAGGGAGGGGAACAAGGGAGAACAAAAAAGTAAACAGCGATTTTACTAGGCCCAGTGACAAAGCTCAAGTGCATGGAAAAGGGGAAAGGGGAAAAAGTGCATGGAAGGGGGAGGGTGGAAAGTGCAGAGCAGAGGAGAGAAAACAGAAATAAATATTAAATAAAATAAATAAATAAATAAAGGCGATAAACCATGGTAGTGCAGCCAGCAAGTGGCAGCTGAAAGTTAATCAGATAAGGTATATCTGATAAGTGCAGAAGAAAAGTGGGAGGGGTACTGTATGGGTACAGATACAGAACCCTAGTGCAGAGGGTGGCCTGGAGGCAGTGCAGGAGGGTGGCAGGGTGAGCAGGTACCTGGGCTCAAATGATAAAGGGTGGCCAGCTACACAATGCCAAGAGAAGAAACAGATCAACAGGGGAGAAGGGGGCAAAGGCAGAGGCAAAGAGGAATGATTTGAGATGATTCCGGAATCAGAGATGGTTTTCCTCAAGTTTCAAGGTGGCCGTGAGGCTGTTCCAAAGTGAGGCACCGGCCGAAGACAGAGATCTACCCCAGCTCGTTCCTTTGCAAAACGACTAACCCTGAGGGTGTTAGAAGTAGGGGAGCGAAGGACTTGAGAGGGGAGGTATTTACAGAGGGATAGTTGAAGGTATTTTGGACCCAGACCACAGAAAGCCTTGTGGACAATGCAGAGGGTTTTGTGATGTATTTTGCATTCATATGATGTATCACACTGTGATACACTGTGATGCAATGTGATGTGATGTTAAGATATATAATATGGTATAAGTTATTTGTATTTACAAAGTTAGCACCTGATATTTGTAGTCAAATACTATGTCCTATCTCTCTGACTGCTCACTCGCACCCCATTTTAGACTATATTTTGAGCCACTTGGTGTGCAAGGGGCTAATGATAGTATGCAGACAGTGTTGCAGACATACTACCAAATGACAATGATAACCACCAACCACACCACAACCTATATATCAAAAACACCACATTACTATGCTGCCACTTAAAATAAGATCTATACAACTATAGCATTTGGCACATTACGTTACCTAATTATGTTATTAGGTTGCATATCATTCAAAGCTGTCATTTACATGGTCTACAGGCACTCGGGTGAACCTGAGGTAGAAGGGAGTGGTTACGGTTAGTGGAAAGAGGGGGACAATAAGAGTGTTTTTTTTCTGATGTGCTGAAGTATGCAGATTGTAAGTGCATTGAGAGCTGCATTTGGTCCGTTTCTAGGTGTGATGGGATTCGAGTGCAGAGGCATTTGCGTCCTGGTATATGCATTGCATGCCTGTGGTGGTAGGGTGCATTGGCCGGAAATATTTAGGTTGATTGTAGAAATGTTTCACTCTGTTATTTGATGTCTTTTTCTAGTTATCCTAGTTCCTCATGGTGAATGAGATGTACACGTGGTGCCTTTATATTTTCTATAACAAATGCATATTATTTAATTGCTGTGTATAAGTGGCTTAGTTGGAATGCATAGTGTGTTTGAGCCTCAATATGAGAATGCTAGGAAATGCATGCTAGTGTGAGGCCCAGTGGGCAACTCAGAGTATCCATTCAATGTGGCCATGGTAGTGTCTCAATGGAGGGGCCCTTTGTGCGATGTCTTGGTAGTAGTGTATTTCCGCTACCATATTTATGATTATACGTCCTGAGGCACACTCGAGTGGGTTGATTTCTCTGCCAGTGGACAGTTGTTTCTCCTGGATAACAGTCAGAAAACCTGGGTAGGAGGGGAAGACACGGGCAGCATGCAACATTGGGAGCACAATAGGAAGTGGACAGAACATTTTGTGAGTGAAGTGCAGAGAAGGTATTGTATTGAGGAAATAGTCTGGTTGCAGTCCATAGGAACACCTCAGCATGCTGTGAGGTTAAGGTATGATATCCGGGAGGCAGTCATGTGAATTACATTGGGCATTAGAGAGCAAAACATGGTAGGGCAAGAATTGCATTGGGAAGCAGGGAGTACAAAGGCAGTCGGACACCAGGGAGAACAACCTCAGAGGGGGACATTGAAGCATGACACACAATAGAAAACATATAGTGGGACACATGGCAGAAAAGAACAGCAGGCAGAATCACAATTGGGCACATAGAAGCAGTAAAGTTTAAGGGAGAATGTAGCATGATGGAGAGGTTAGCGAGGAGTACAAACAATCAAGCCACATAGAGCAACCCAGTAAGACATGATAAGGGCATAAAAAACATCAGAAGTAATTGAAAGCATGCAGGGATCTAAAATGTCTGAGAAGCCTGGTCTCTTCCATACACACACTTATATAACTGACCTCTGTAGACAGCTGCAATTCTACACTCTCCCTTTGCCACTGTCATTCTTAATCTCTCTCTCTCTCTCTTTCTCTCTCTCTCGCTCTCTCTCTCTCTCTCTCTTTATCTCTCTGTCTGCTGTCCCTCTCGTTCTGTCTCTCAAACTTATACTTTTTGTAGTGAGTACAACAATGATCTGGAGATTCGGCAGATGAGGGGAGGAGGTAGTCTGGTAAAACTTTAGGTTCAATTAATAGGCTGCCTGAGATAATGAAACCACAAGCCATCACTTCATCTTCATACATATTTTGGTTTTCATTCTGTTTGTCATCTCAAACTTCACTTTAACTACCTCAGGTTCTGGACTCCACGGGCCCTTCTGAGCCATTTTAAGATCAAGCAATGCCCGTCAGAGAATAAGCTGTATTTGCCAGGCATCAATCGGGAAACCACACTCCCTAGATATTCCTCCCAAAATTCGAATCCAGTTTCTCTAAAATGTATCAATCCCATCTCCCAAATAGTAAGCATCCACATATCTAAAAGGAATCCCCACAACCACCCAACTTCCTCGCCGAGTTTTGAGGCAGCTCCAAAACGACTAGTTTAGGATGATGCTTATATACTGCAGGAGATTCTTCAGGGATAGTTTGATGAGTTGAGAGAGGAGCTGGCAACACAACAAGTAGAGTCTGGCTTTCTCAAAGTGCCCAACGTAGCTGTACTTTCCCTTTACTTATAAGGGAGCAGAGACTGGTTTTGAGGCATCTCAATAACTTTGGATTCAGGATGTTGTTGAACTCCTACTGTGGATTCTTTAGCAGGTGCTTGATAAGATGAGGAACTAGTTTTGAGGCAGCTACATAACTTCAGTTTCAGAATGATGCTGAAACTTTGCACAGAGTTCGTCATGGTGAGCTTGATGAGATGCTGAGCTGGCCAGATAAAAGGTGGAACATGGATTACTTGAAGTATTCCATGAAGCTGGCATGTCTTTCTGTTGTGTTAGAATGTTATGTTAGGTCGATGCTCATACTAAGTGCCAATTTTATTACACCAGATTGTGACGTTTGCCTTGCTATGCATTTCTACATGTTTTAAAGCCATGTTTCTCGGATCCCTGATGTGACATGCTTCTTTAAGGCACAAACTGAGGCACATAATTTGGAGTCAGTTGGCAGGGTCAACCCTTCCCACTGCCCACTTTCACCTCTCAGACATTCCAATGGCACATCCCTCAGCCTTAACTGTGGTCATGATACAATGTGCCCAGACACAACATGTAGTAACTGACATGAACAAATGCACACTGCATATCAGCTACGGATATCACAACCAAAGTAGTAGCATGCTGATATGGGTAATCTACTATTTTCTCACCATTATTTATGCTGTTTGTCCTGCATACTAAGGTAGTGTCTATTTCCAAAGACTAAACATGACACATATTTATAATTCTGCAATGCTTTATTGACTCCTCTTCCCTATGCAGTGTCACAAAATGACCCACAAAACCTGCAAGTTTACACATCCATACTTCCTAAAGTTCTATGAGGTCATACCATTGCAGCACTTTGCTGGATCCTGTTCCACTGTTGCAGGGAACTCACAAAGCAAACGTGTAATGCACTGACTTGTTACTGTAGGTGGTATACTACACTGCTCAGGCATAGCACAATGTTCATGTACTTATAAAAGTAGAAAACCCTGCGTGGGCCCTATGTCTTTTTACAGAACACTGTTAAAGGAAGCTCACGCAGTTAACCCATTTTGCAATGTCAGGAAACTGATAGGGGGAATGAACACTGCTGAACCCTGTAGCATTGAATGGGCAACAGTACCTGTTCTCAAAATGTATGATGCCAGATGTCACACGATGTATCCTTTGCCTCAATGTAAAATCCATTGTCTTGTTGAGTGGCAGCTGATTTATTTATTTATTTATATTTTCCTGTTGGTGGTAAAACCAAAGGGAAAGTAACTGCACCTCTCCACTCTGTCTATGCTCTTGCTATATGGAAACCACACTGCATGTGAGCACATTTTTGATGAGTGCCTGGTGACATAAGCTGTGCAACTGGTATGCATTACATTTTAAAGTGTATTGAAATGCTAAATCTGCCTCCCCTCACCCACACCTGACACCAACTGCACTTTATACGAAAAGATGCAAAGTGTGAAAACATGCATTATTGAACACTCAACTGGAGGTTAACATCTCCATGATCTCCACTAAAATGGCCACTTAAACACAAACTTTCAAAATTCGGTAAAAAGTGTTCTAAGTACAAAAGGACACCCCAATTTATAGAGCACTTTTAAATAAAGATGTCACAATAAAGAGATACTGTTGTGGCTATTAATAGTTTACAGAATAAACAAAAACGGAGTTACTTGTGAAGCAAATCTGAACCTTTGTTCTTTGATGTTCTGATGATTATTACAATCCACAAAAGGACATCTCGATACATGAGAACATTTCTCCAGCTCATACGCCAATCTGCAGAACCCTTTGGCCAACAACACTGTAACATTAGTTCTTAAAGGGAGATGAGTCGAACACCGCTCTGCTGGTTTATGCCACTGGAGGTGAACGCTTTCACTGTTTCACTACCATGTGTGCATGTGCACAGGGGAGTTTCTAGGTCTGGAAAAGACCTGGGGCTAAGCTGATGTCAGAACTGTCGGGACTGGGGGCTAGCTAGTCTTTTGGCTGTAGCTCCTGAGATTCTATCCGGGGCTACAACCAAAAGATCAGGGGCTATAGCCCCCTTAGCCCCCCCTAGCAACGCAATGTGCACATCGAGTTGCCAATGTTGTCCCTTTTGAAAATGCCGTCCCTGTTGTATCTGTTCATTGCTTGATAGCACAGACACCACAGAGCATTCACAACATCTGGTATACAGTGGCAATACATTTTCCAATGGGAGAAACTGCACTCACCTTGTTTTGTCGTTGTCAATCTTATCGTTCTCTAACATTGAGGAACTTTTTTTGAGATATCATAGGCCTGTACCTTCGCGACCAAATCGGGGTTACTTGGTGATTATTAGCCTTTTTAGGGTTTTTGTCTTTTGTGGTTGGTTCTTTGTCGTATGAGTGTAGGTCACTACTCAGACACTGAGTTCCTCTACTCCGTTTCTCTACAGGCCTATGATATCTCAAAAAGGTTCCTCAATGTTAGAAAACTGTTCATTATAGATATCAAGTACCACGCAGACCACTCCTAGAATAACCAATAAGAATGGCAGAATACTTGGAAAATAGAGAGGAAGAAGCCAACAACTTATTCTCTCCCAGATGTAACAATACCCATGCTTTCAGTTCAAGCACCCCGAAAAGAGAGGACCTTATACAAATTTGTGAAACTGGAAAGGGCCTCTCGTAGAGAAATAGATAAGTATTGGGAGATAATCTCTTTGAAGAATTACCTATCCAAAGAACAAATACCAAGAGGACTTTGCATTCTTATTTTCCCAGACTTTAACAAAGATGAGGACAAAGATTTAGCAGACAACTGGGAATCAAACCTCAACCAATGCTCAAAACAAATGTTGGGAATGCTAATTGAACATGCGCAAAGAGAACACAAAAGGACAACAGAACAAATAGGTAATATCAAGAAAGAAATCAAGGAAGCAAAAGCTCTTGATGTTACAAAGGAAAAGAATTTTCAGAAAATGTATGAAATCCTCAAAGAATACCAAGATGACATAAAATTAAGGAAACTCAGGAAATTCTGTTGTGATGACAGAAACTACGAAGATGATAAGGTGTACACGTTTCAGGAGAAATATAATAAACTCACTAAACAAGTTTCAAGAGAGAGTGATCCCAACACCTCACCAGCAAGCTCCGAAGCAGGAGATGAATCTGAAGGAAATTTGGATGCATTGCAGGGGACAAGTAAGCCAAAAGGCCATGGTTTCCTGAACCAAATTAGACACTTTAAAAGGGGAAATAGGAACATTCCGACTAAACAGGTCCATTTTCAGATGAACATGGAACCAGACACCTTACAGAATACAGTTGGAGCAGAGGCAGGAGAGGATCAGGAGGATCTAAGAAACCCAGATGGGCCAGATGCTTATCGGTGACTAAACAAGCAGCAGCACGAGAAGCAACGAAAACAAAGAAATAAACGATCTAGTGATGAATATATCAAGCCAATCTTTAACCAAAGATGAAATCAGCTTACTTAACAAAGGTTTATCATTTGCCCCAACAACTTTTTTTGAACCTATTGACGTACACATAGATCTCTTGAAATTTGTTCGAAAACTAAAACTGAAAAGGTTTTTGCAACGCAAGTAGACAAACAGAAACCAACATCAGAAAGAAGGAACAAAAGTGACATAACCATTGAAGAACTTGGCAACATCCATCTACTGAGATCCCTGCGGGAAGCTAACGACTATCCAATACATCAAACAATGCAGGAGCTAGAGATACAACCAGCAACTTTAACCAATAAAGAACTCAAACCCAAATCAAAATTCCTACCACAACTGTCCCCTGACAACATGGTGGATGCCTTTTACAAATCGGTAACACACGATTTATACCAATTGACAACAAAATCAAAACAAAGAAGTAGGAAGCTGCCCAACAACTTGTCCCATCAGGAAAGAACAGCAATACTAAATCTACAACTGAACAAAGATCTGGTTATTAAGGAAGCGGACAAGGGTGGAAATATCATCATAATGAACCGTGAAGACTACAGCCTCACACTTTAACTATGTGTGCATGCTTAAAAAAATGCTAATGGCCACTTTGGAGAACAACATCTTTTCTTTTGACAATCAATTTTTTCGACAAATCCGTGGGGTTGCTCTGGGCGTGAAGTACGCCCCGGCCCTAGCTAATCTAGTAATGGGGATGTTTGAAGATTTGTTTATGTACCAGTTTCAAGAATACAAGGATAAGATAATAAAATGGTCAAGATACATAGATGATGTATTAATTATTTCGAATGGAACACCAGACGAACTTGAATCATTTTTACGTCAAGTAAATGTAAATAACGTTTTTTAGCATGTGTTTACCAACATTATGCATTCTAAAATTGTTATGTCAGCACCCAGGCAGTACCGCGCCTGGTTAAACAGAAGCCAGCAACTGTGAACAATTGCTGTTTATAATTGCATATATCATGTGTTATAGTAGTATGCACGTTACACGCTGCAAAATTTAAACAATTTGACTTTTACACTTGCTTGTTTGCACAGGTGGGATTGAGCCCAAGACTAAAAGTGCTTCATTTACAACAAGAACATTATTCTTTATGTGAACCGTAATGACACATTAAAGGGTAAGAGATGATTTACATGTAACCCACTGGCAGTTATAAAGTAGGCAATCACATTTAGTGACAGCAATGATACCGTAAACAGCACTTTGAATAAGATGAAATACAATTAGCAGGAGTTTCCTAACCTCCCTCCCTTCCACCTTTGTTCCGTTACAATGGCGCACATGTATCTATTTTTATAAGAGTCTGGTTCCTTAGAATGCACGAGGTGTAATGTGGTTTTTGATTAATATATGGTATGGGACTAAACACTGACAAGATTTTTCTTTTCTTTTTTGTTTTTGAAATTGAAATTGTTTTCATTTAAAAGTTTCTGAATGTTGTGTTTTTATATTTTTTTCATTGTCTTGATTAATGAAACTAGCCCGGATTTGAAAAAGGTGCAGGTTGTATGCCGAAACACGTGTCATCCAAGAGGGGCTGAAAATTCAAAATAGAGACTAGCATGATTGATCTTTGTGGAAAAGCAAGTATACTGGGTGCAGGGGGATTTGCTCCACTGCACAAAGGTAAAGTATAGTGTGATCAGTCTTGGTTTTTTAAGATATCTGTGACTTATGTACAGTGATCATAAAATGGGTCAGCGTAAACAGGTTATTTATATCTCTGATTTTGATTGCTTCCTGATAGGTGGAGATTCTCTTATGAGTTACACAATAGAAAGGGGATTAAAACCCTTCGGAAACAGAACAACACTGCAAACCCAACGAGAACCCTGCAAGAGAAATGCTCTTTTGATAGTTAAATGTATTTCACTGTGGTTTTTAGAGCTATTCATTGTTGAATGTTGCATGCCTTTACTAATCCTTTATACAAGCCCCTGATGAATTTCCCGGTATTCAAGACATAATAATAAGAGCAGAAAGAAATATGTTGGGCATAGTTGAGGGTTGTGAAATGAAACTGGAATGTGAATGAAGACAGAATTAATGGAATGTAATGGAGTGAGTTGTGTTTTATGAGGTATGGCCTAGTGCAATTAACAGCACAACACAAGACACTTTGGTGGACAAGTATTGTTACTAACATAATTATTTGTTGAAGGAAGTGAATGCATGCAAATAGATGAAGAGAGGTGTCTTCTACATGATGTTGGTAAAGGAAGGCATAGGTTTTTAGCCTGATGTAATTTTTTTTTTAAAAAGGTAAAACAATCTTTTGTGCAAAATGATAAATAAAATATGTGTATTTTTCTATATACAAGCTGTCAAGCAATGTTTTTTGGAACACCACTAATGAATGTGGTAGAGTAAGAGAGTCCACTGAAATCAGGTTGCAATTGTTGATCACAAGTTTCATGTTTTGATTTAAGGGTTGATCCCTTTGGTATAAGGGGATGCTTGTGGTCGAGGTCCCTTAATCTCTCTATGTCGAATAATGCTACCAACTGCACCTCCTCAGAGGTATTCTTCATTTTCTCTCCTTCCCCCAGAAGCTCACTGTCTCCAGAACTCTGGTTCTCTCTAGGCTGGACTACTGCAACAGCCTCTTTATAAATCTGACTGTGAGACTTGTCCTTGGCCTCAAACCCAGGGATCATATCTCTCCAGCACTGAAATCTCTCCACTGGATCGGATTGGCTGTGAGGATTAAGTTCAAAACCCTCTGCATTGTCCAAAAGGCCTTCTGTGGCCTGGGGCCTCAATACCTTCAACTCTCATTTTGTAAATATCTTCCTTCTCGAGCACTTTGCTCCTCCTCCTCCAACTCCCTCATGGTCAGTCGTTCTCCAAGCAATGAGTTGGTGGTAGATCTCTTTCCTCGGCTGTGGCCTCCCGCTGGAACTACCTCCCTGCCTCTCAGAAACTTGAGGAGAATCATCTCCGGTTCCGGAAGCACCTCAAGACCTTCCTCTTTGCTTCCGCTTTCTCTCTTCCTCTCCCCTGCTGAACTCCTGGCTGAAACTGAAACTGCAGTGGTCATCTGTCTATTCTCTGATCTCGGGCCCAGGTCCCCTCCCCGCCAGTTGCACACCTGCACTGCCCCCTGGCAACCCTTGCACTTGGAGTCTGTTTCTGTATACCTACAGTCCTCCTACCAGCCCTTGGACACTTGATGTCTGCACTTACCCTTGCACTTGCCACCTGCTGGCCACATTTTTTTATTGTCTTTAATGTTTGATCCCATGTACTGCACCCTCACCTTTCCACTCACATTTCTTCCCCTCCCCCTCCCCTGCACTTGTGCGATCTCAATGTCACCTGGCCTAGTAAGATCATTGTCTCTATCTTCCCTTTGTTCCCCCCTCCCTTGCCTAATCGTGCCTTGAAACACTTGTGTGTAGGCATGTTATAAATGCCAAATCATATCATATCATATCATACATAGGTGCATGTCAGTGGTACTAACATAGTGGTCGCCACATTCAATCGTCTAATAGCTTAATCAGGTTCTATGTGGCACGAGGTTCTATGTGGCACTTATTTAGTAGTCGTTGCTGTTTTCGCATGTTACATTCTGCTACCTGTAGGCATGTTGGTGTTTACAATTGCTACTACATGGGTTCCTCCCTCATATTAGGTGCAACATGTGCATGCTCCCTGGGCTGTACTGTGAAACTGGTATGGGAGGTAGCTAAGTCAAACTTTTGCAGACATTTATCATGCAATGCTTTGTGTTGGTGTTCACGTCCACAACCACCCCACCCCCATTTGGTCAGGTGCTCCGCAGCACATGCATGCAGCCAGTTGTACTCACCCACTGTCCCTGTCCGTTGTCCACGGTGCCTCTCCATATATCCGGGAGTGTGCTTTTACATAGCACCATGGAATCATGGTTGGAACCTGAGTAGCGGTCACATCATTGGGTGATGATGAGGTCAGAGTCACAGGTTACCTGGGAGTTATAGTGTTTGTGGTTTCTGTACTCTGCTTCATGGGCCAGGGGTGCTGCCAACACAACATGGGTGCAGTCCAGGGCTGATATCATATTTGGCGTGTGTGCTATGGCATAGAACTGTGCCTTAATGGTGTTCACATGGGCTGGGGTGGTGGGCAGTGTGATGTGGTGTTGCACATGATGCAGGAGGGCATCCATCACCTGGCCCAACACTGCACCAAATGTGGGTTGTGCCATGCCATGCATCATAGGCGCGGAATGCTTGACGGTGCATGTACCTAGAAATTGTAGTACTGACACTAGCTTCAGAAGTGGGGACACAGTATCTTGCTCCCTATATCCTCCTGGATTATGGTGTACAGCTCTGTTATGGTCTCAATGTTCAGGCGGTACAGTGTCACCAACTGGGTGTCAGTTAGGGTCCAGGATGAGGGCCTGTCCCTGGGGATGGGTGCACTCCTGTGCAATTATCCTTCTCCTCCTCATTCTCCTCTCCCCACCTGTGGTCCATGTGCCCTTCCCTGCTCCCCCTGCCTCTCTGCTTCCAGGCACAGCATGAGCAACTGCCTGTTGCAGCTCACAGTGGCTAATGGCAGCAGGGTGTGGAATACAGTGTTTGGGGTAGGGGTCTGCCTTATGTAGTCATGTGAAGTGCATTGGTTGCACATGTGCCTTGATTTCTGCCTCCTCTGTCCATTTACCTCCAGCTGGAGGCTGGAGATAACTTTGCCGTGTTTTCAGCATTATCAGTGCTGTTTTTTGCTGCTAATACCGCCAGAAATATACTTGTGATGCGGCTGTGTTTGCGCCTAGTGTGGCCAGTTGTAATTGCACCAACTGTAACTGCGCCGGCTGTATTAGCACTGGCTGTAATTGCGCTGGCTGATTTTTTCATGGTCTGGCGGAGCAATAGTGGTGACGCTAATTCTGTTACCGCCACTGAGACTGTGTAGCTCCCTCAGAGCAGTGCTGTAAGAAAGGCAAGTTAAGTGGTTTTATATAGTGTCCTTCTGTCATAATGATGACCTTGATGACCTTGATGTGCATGGCTCTGTGTAAGTAGGGGGCGGAATAGTGGGAAGACAGGTGTGGAAAATTGTGCTGTGGCGGGTTATGCACACTAGCAGACCCAGGTTTAAGAGATTATAAACACGTGCATTGGATTGGGGGGTTGGGGGGGTTGGATACAAAAGGAAACAAAAAGGACCTCATTACGAGGTGGGCGGTATGGGTTTAACAGCGCCGGCACATTTAACCCATTCCGCGCTATTACGAGGATCCCTCGCTGGAACCGTTCTGGACATCTGGTTTTACCAGACGTCCTTTGCGGGTCCCGTGAGGGGACCAGCGAGCTAACAACAGGCCCTTCATTAACAGGCCCATTGTTATCTCCCTACCCATTCCCATTGAGCCCTGTGGGGGCTCGAATGGGAATGGGGAAGGTCTGGGTACCTGAATGGGGAAATACTGGGCCCTCCAAAGTCAGAATGGCTTGGTATTTCCCCATTCAGGGACCAGGGACCCGGACCCGAGTTTGGAGGCAGCTATGCCCTTATTAAGGGCATGGCTACCTCTAAAATCATAATGAGGCCCTTAAGAGTCTGTGTTACTGTGTTAAGGCAGCGCGGATCCTGGCAGACTGGAGGCAATCATACCGAGTTGAACTGAAGAAAACTTACTAAACAATATCTTCTCAAATGAGAGAGACAAACATGAAAACAAAATAAATACATTAGAGATATAAGTGCCTAATGAAGAATCTAGTATCTCTCCTGATGAACCACGTGGACATCTTGAATTGGTCATGTTATCGATCAATAAAACGTACATGTGTGCTTTTTATTCTTCTCTTAATGTTCTATATATTGCATGCTATTGTTTCATTTATATTTATATTTCGTAATTAAAACTACTCAGGCCAAAAACAAGGTGTTCAGGCACAGACAGCCATCTGATGTGGCCGGTCACATACAATTATGGTTTCATTTGATCAAGTATTAATATAATATTTACACATCTGACTATACATACATTTACAATTAAGTGCCTCATGTTCCAATCCAGTATATATACAGCAATTAAAGTGTTAAAGTCAGCACATACATTCATCCTTTGATGTAAACAGACATAGATCTCCTGTTATTGTACAAAAGGTGCAGCCATCTCTAAACATGTATCAATAATGTTCAGAAGATGATTAGAACAAAAACGAGAGAGATGCAAACAATATAACATTTATCCACATATTTTAGGTATCTTGTGATTATCTATATTGACTTTATGTGACACGTAATGAACCTGAAGTGTGAAATCTTAGACATATCTGTGTTAGTGAAGACCATGCCAGCTTAGGTCCTGTCTCATGAGCTTTTAAATAAGGATCAATTTCCACATATCTGCAGTATCACTTTTTCCATATAAATGTGTGCAATTGGAGCTTGGAGGTTCTTCAGCCTCACTTTTGATCTGTGTCCCTTGATCTCAGAATCTAATATTGAAGGCCCTACTTTTTTCTCAATGTAAGTTATGTTGCATGGAGACTTCAGTGCATCAACTGCATGCTTAATTTTACAGTTTGCAAGGAAATGCAAGGTGATTTTCAAATTTGCATATTTAAAAAAACAATGTCCATTTGGTATGTTTACAAGCCAAGCAGTTGCCATGGGGATGGGTACCTTTCAATTCTGCAAGGATCCAAAGTGTTGTTAAACTCTTTGTTTCTTCTTTCAAATCATTATTTGCATGAACTAGCATTGCCTTTAAGTGCCTACTGCATTTGAATGCACAAAGAGTTTTATCACTGTTTCTGGTATACTAAATGAAGTGCCAGTGTTTTAGGACCAACTCTTGATTGCTGTTGTATGCTTAAAATATGTAGTTACACAGACTATGCTTTATTGTTTGTTAGTTGTTTTAAATGTATTAAAAAGTTCTTTGTGGTCTTTAATTGTGCCACATTTGGATGCCTGTTTTAGTAGTAATTTTGGGTAATTTTGGGTATCCCCTTTTTGTTAACTTCTAGGATAGGATGGCCGGTTCTTGTATGTAGTCTTCTTTTATATAACAGTTTGTTCTAGTAGGGAGAAATTGTCCATATGGTAAGTTAGCCTTCTGAGATTTGGGATAGTTGCTATTGTACATGAACAGTTTTTTACGGTCTGTTGGATTCCGAGATAAGGTACCTATCAATCAATTTTGTTCTGCTCCAATGGAAATATCAAGAAATGGTATTGAGCTTTTACTGTATTGTGTAGTGAATTTCAAAATAGGATTGACACCATTTAACCAATTGCTAATGGAAATTAGTTCTTTAGAGTTACTTGAGCACACCATCTATGTATCTCTTCTATGTTTTAAAATTATGTTTAAATGGATTTGGCTCATGGTAAATAAACAACTCCTCAAATTTAGCAATGTAAATATGACACATTGGGTGCAAAAGTGGCTCCCATAGCTGTTCTGATGATTTGCAAATAAAAACATTTTGGTAATAGAAGATGCTTTTTTGCTAAGACATTTTGAGACATTTAATGATAATATCTGCAGGTACTCTGTGTGGTCGAATACATCCATAATGTCATGGGTAACAAGCATGTAGTTGGGGCAAGCTGGGTGGAGGCATGGCAGGCCTGGCATGGGCACACAAAAACACCCATAGCAGATACCTTCTTTTAATTCCTTCCTGGTGTTTGTAGTAACTTTCTGGTTACCACTTCCTGTTGCCATACAGGTAGTGCATGCCAGTCCATGAGCTCTCTAGTGTTCGGGTGTGGCTGGCTATATAAGCCACACCCAAGATTCTTCCAGTGTTTTGTGTTGCTCTCTGTAAGCTGCATCAGCAACACACTCACTGTGCTCCTACTTACCTGCTCTGGATCATCCTGCTTCAGCTTACCTGTTCCAGTTCATCCTGTTTCTGCTTACCTGCTCCGGATCATCCTGCTTCTGCTTACCTGCTCCGGATCATCCTGTTTCTGCTTACCTGCTCATGATCAACCTCCGTGCTTTCTGCACACCGCAGCTGTCCCCGGTCACAAGGTGAAACCTACACCGTCACCTGTAAGCACAAAGAAGAACTTTCATTAGTGGCTTGCTCCAGTAACGCTGCGCATACTCATCGAATCTTCCCGCTACGCTGGAATCCAGGTTCGCAGTCCGATCACCCAAATTCCTGAAAAAGAAAGGAGAGACATTACTTACTGCACGCGCTCCAGTAACGCTGTGCATACTTACTGGACCTCCGAGGCTATCCAGTAGTGCTGAACCCAGACTCGTGGCACAAGCACTCCATAATCCACTCCTGCAAGGGAAATGAGTGACATTACTAGGTGCGCTCGAAACTATAACGCCGCGCATACCTACCGGCGGTTCTGAGTTCTACACGCAGCGCTACTCACTCAAGATACTTTTGGCAAAATAAAGACAATTCGGACAATACCGGACTCTGAAAATCCACTGCGCAACGTTTGTCTTGTGGAAAGGACTTTCTTGCTAGTGAAGAAACTAGCACATTGAACACTCTGCCTCGCTGTGAAGGCATATAACAGCGTGTGGCATCAGAACTCGGCAAACAGACATTGGCATCATCCCTACGAGTCTAGGCCTGTGAATCTCCCATAGAATCGTGCCCCTGCAAATGCAGGATAGAGTGCACACCCCACTAAAAACCAAGGTAAGCCCTTAGGGGACATCATTGCACATAGAAAAGAGAAGGGAAGGGGCCCAGGGGAATCAGGTGAACCCAGAGTGTGCATTTTACATTTGACAGGTGTTCATCCGGATGAAACAGGGGAAGTAAGAACTCGGGGTCAAAGGAGGCTCTTCCATCGCTCCTGCAGAGACACAGGTAAGTGTGACACATAATCACTAAAATTGCTTCTTCCTGAGAGATATCGGTGTACTAGCAGTCAACATCCATTGTAACCAATATATTTGTGTTGCAGTCAAAGTGCTGAGTGTTAGCTAGATTGATAACATGTCCTGTGTCTTTCAGAAAATATGTAGTATTTTGTGGCAAAGGTTTTAGGAAAAAATCTTTTTATTTATACAGTGGTTCTAATATTGAACCCCAGTGTTACACCTCGGCACCTGCCTCGATGGGCTCACAGGAAGGTTGTTGCCCTCCACAAGGGTGTGCACCATTGCACAGCCCCATTCTATTCACACTGGCAGCTGCCTTAGAGAATAGTTGCTCCAGCTCACCCAGCAGCAATTGCGGACCACGATTCCCATAATTCCTGCCTCCCGAAGTCCATTCAGAGGCAATGACACATGAGCCTCATTTTCGTCTGGTTCTGCCTCCTCCTCAATTTAAACCTTGGTGCTGGGCAGAACGCTGCTTCTGAATGAAGTTGCAACCAGCATTACGAAGTTCCATCTTCTTCTTTCCAGACTTGCTTACTCCGTGTACTAGTCCTTGCTTGCATTATTGGATTCCGTTTCTTTTGCTCCCTTAAAGACTCTTTAACTCCGTTCATATTTCCGACCACGATTCGCTGCCGGACTGCTTTGCTCACTGCATTGAATTCTGTTGCCTGTTTTGTGTACCGGACCCTGCATATGTTTCACAGATTGATTTACTGCTATCTCTGCACAATCTGCCTGCGCACTGGAACAGCGCCACAGACTCCGCTTTCTTCTTCTGCTGTTGTCAGCGCATGGGTCCTTTGGTGCCTTTTGTGTCCATCAAGTCCTTCAATGGTTTACCCGCTGCTTGTTACTTCTGCACTGGTAAGTTCCATATTGCTCAGAATTACCAACACCCAGTGCAATCTGTTGTGCCCAGTTTACCATTTGCTGCCACGTTACCCATTTACTGTTAACAAAGACTTGCTGACTAATTAACTACCTACCTCCATACATTCACCTGTTGTCAAGTTACCCATTTGCTGATAACGACCACCTGCTGCCTTGAGACTTTTCCATCCTGATTGGACTTCTGCCTCCTCTCCTTTTGTGCATGCAGGGATGCTTTGCTGGTAGTGCACCATCTCGGAACTAGTGTGCCCCTCGTTCCACCCGGGTATAGTTTCCTTACTAACCTACCTGTTTTTTGTTTTGCACTTTCGTTGTCTTTCCTTCTTTGGATAATAAAGACGCAACTTTCCACTGTTGGTAAGGACCTTTTTTTATCATCTGTGACCCTTTATATTAGACATCCATATTCAGAATAGCTTATAATTCCCTTCTTCCTTTGGAGGTTGTTTTCCAGCATTTGCCTCTATACAAGGGGAGGGTGTTACTCAGGTATTTCTAGAGAAGAGTATTCAGTAAAAGGAGTCATATCTGTTATTCCCAGTTACATACCTCTTGTCGTTCCCTTACAGGCATTTCCGTGGTGGTGCGTTCTCCCTGCTCTCTTAAGCGATCAGTCTCCTTGTTTGGTTCTACCCAGCAAAGAGTCTTATCATTGAAAAGAACTTGTTCCCTCACAGAGTGGAGGCTCGTTTGGAGTCTCCAAACCGAGCTCTTCAATCAACTACCTAGTTCTGTGCAGTCCTGGTCTCCGGTTTGGCATACTCCCCGTCCGGTGAGTAACACCCAGCCTGAGATTATAGGTCTTCCTGGGTGTTTGGGGTGTCAGTTAGATTCTTTTGTAGCTTGGGAAGGATGTAGAAGGCCAGTACACAGCAATTTGGCGAATTTCACAAATCCCATTCCATTGCTTATAATCACCAGTATTCTTCTTTGGTGATGTCAGCTATTAAATGTCCAATGTCTTCCATTAGATTTTCTTGTAATGTATGGTAATGGGATTCATCAACTAACAGTTTCTTGACAATTCCATGATATTGTTCAGTAGAAAGAATTGCTATATCACCACCTTTGTCTGCTGATTTTATAATGTCAACATTCAGCATTCAGAGCTGAGCGTTCATTTTTAAAGACATTTTGTCTAAATTGTCTTGGATCTAAAAATGTATTTTCTATCCCTTCCAAAATTGATTTCTCAAAGGTTGAAATGTCATACAGGGTCATCGCATTTGAAGGTAGAAAGATTGGATGGCAACCATACTGGGAACTTGGTTCACATCTTCTCTGCGGCCAACTGAAATAAAAAATATGGAGTTAAGATTGGCCATTTGGCTGGGGAAACATATATGGAATATGTAAACCAATCCTTTCCCATTACAGAAACACTGAAACACTTAGGGGCCGATTCATGGAATTTGTGCGCCGAAAAACACGGATTTGTGCACCATTCTGCCCGCAAATCCCCATGTGTTAAACAGGGATTTGCGGGCAGAATGGTGCACAAATCCCCGTTTTTTGGCGCACAAATTCCATGAATCAGCCCCTTAATCTTATATCCTAGTTATAACATATGCCAATTCTGCATGCTATTGTGTATCAATGTACTTCCATTGTGTCTTATCATGTGGTTAGGCAAGGCATACCTGGATAACTAGGAATCTGCCACATATATAACATTTCTAGGGAGTTACGTTCACTATACTGGTTCCATCCCTTCTCAAATGTTTTGGTCCTATGGTACTTCTGGTAGATCGTCTTTACTGACAAATGTACGGAGATGCCTTTGGGATGTAGTTATGGGTAGATTGACAGTTTTACATTTCTAAACTATGAAGCAGTAAGTAACTCAGATAATATTGTGATCTTATAATCAATAACTGTTAATATAAATTAATTTTTAGTATAATATAACCTCTGCACTCAGTTTTTAAAAATGATGACATATTGTTGAAGATACCTCCCTTTTATTTGGATTTTAATTGAATAGATTTTTTTCTACATTTTAATGTCATTGTTTGTTCATTTGATATATACATTTGCGAAAGGCTAACATGCTAATCAAGGCACTGTAAATTTAATAATAAATACAAATAAAAATGTATTTTTGTGCATTTGCTTTGATGTCCTGAAGTTATCACAATACAAAAAACAATAAGAAAAAATAATCTTTATGATAATGATACAAGGTATCCAATGACTGAGGAAATGATGTGAGCAAGTGGAATGCAGCTTGAGCCAAACACAGCTATAGAGTAAGGAAGTATAGTGGAGTGGTGGGTTGTTCGAGAAAGGTGAGGCACAGCAGATTGTTTCTGTTTGTACATTGAAAATGATAATCAAATTCATTAACGGCTTTTAAAACATGCCTTTTGGTGTTTTATGTCATTAAGCTATTACAGACCAACAGATAACAAAAACACTTTACTGTACTTGTGGAAGGTCTTAAAGGCTGGAGGAGAAGTGAGAGAGCTTTTGCCAAGCACTGATTTTCATGGTAGGTAGTGTAGCGGAGGGAGGGTTCATGAGAAATCGAATGCATAGGAAATTGTTTCTCATTCTACATTTAAAACCATGAACATGGTAAATACATAATAAATGCTGCCTATGCAAAATTTATAAAATAACTGATGCCTCATAGTTCAGTATGATAGACCGTACATCTCCATCAGTTGGAACATGTCCACATGTCGTCGACTGACTTTTTTAGTTAATCGCGACTGGTGGCCTGATAACTCATCAGACGATATCTCCTCTCAGGCTATCTCGCAGTGGAATAGTCAGATGATACAACATCACCTGAGAGCGTTGGCTGACTCTGCCGAGAATAATCTGAATACTGCACGACCTTGCAGTATCTTAGAAAGAACCATTGCGAAATTAAAAAAGGAGAAAAACTCTGCATTGCGTGCAATAAAGAATGAATATGGAAGGACAAATTGGTACAACTTGTCCAAAGCTAAAAAAATGGTTTTGAGACACTTCAAAAACAAGTTAAAATCGGCCCGAATTGCATTTCATTTGACAGGGAATCAGAATATGGTGCGTCTTATTTGTAAGCATAATATTCGGGACATCTGGAAACTTCTTAGAGCATCCAAGTACTCTGTTCCCTTCTCCATGGAGTCGGCCATAGATGGCAACTCATGGTATACGTTCTTTGAACAAAAATATCATCTACCGGAGAGATTCAATCAAGTAAATATTCTTGATTTAGTAAAATTTATTCCAATGACTTGTCCATGGGACGTCCAAGATGTCTTGTTAGCAATCACAAAGCTTAAATCCTCAAAGTGTGCAGGCCCGGATGGGCTTCCGCCATGCGTTATAAAAGACGATCCCATTTTCTGGGCTAACGTATTTTTGAAGATGTTTCAATCCATTTATAAAAGTAAAACTCTGCCAATATCTTGGGTTAAATCCATTATTATTCCTCTCCACAAAAAAGGTCCCATGGATAATCCATTCAATTTTAGACCAATAGCTCTGATTGACGTCGCTGCTAAGATCTTTGCGCTTCTGCTACTCAATGAGGTGGAGCAACACATTAAAACAAACAACAGTATTAACAAAGTCCAAACAGGATTTAGAAAAAAAATGGGAACTCAATTGAATGCAAGTATTCTAGCACATTTAATTGCTGAAGCTCACACCTCTACTAATGGACCAATTTTTATTGCTTCATTGGATCTATCATCTGCCTTTGATTGTGTTATTCGAAGCAGGCTATGGACTAAAATGTTGGATCTTAAGTTTCCTCTGGGTCTGGTGGCGCTAATAGCGCTTCTACATCATAACACCACAATCAGAGTTCGTATTACTAGCAAAGGCCACCTAACACATTCTATTCCGACTGCTATTGGCGTTAAACAGGGCTGCAATCTTGCAGCAGTCCTGTTCAACTTATATCTTTCGGATATTGAAGGGATCTGGGATCCCCTTCACTCCTTTACAGTCAAGTTAGGTAAGCTTCGTCTGTCTTGGCTTGCATATGCAGACGATGTGTTACTTTTTGACAGTACTCATTCTGGACTTCAGAACAAATTAGAAACATTTGAGGTATATTGTAAACGAAACAACCTTACCATAAACTCATTGAAATCGAGCATTCTCATACTATCTTCTAAAAAAAAGCTACGAAAGTTTCGATGGAATTTGGATTCAAACTATATTAACATTGTTGCTCAGACAACTTACTTAGGGTACAACCTGGCAAACAATTCTTCTGCAGTGTTTTGGCAACAGACAATTGCAGAAAAAGTTCTCCCTCTACAAAATCAAATGAGATCAATTTTACGCAAATATTGCAAATTTTCCCTAGCACCCTTATTTGAATTTTACTTAAAAAAGGTAGAGGCCATCATCTTATATGGTTTGGACCTGAATTTAATAGATCTTTCTTCATTTTTGAATAAAGTACAAGCTGGGTTGTGGAAAGCAACCTTACGCCTTCCTGCGTCCCTTCCCAACGCAATTGTACGACATGAGCTAGGTTTGAATTCTTTGGCTTCTCGATATAATTGGCGTTTGTTGAAAACTTATCATAACATGAGTTTTCCAGAAGAAAACTCTTTATATGAAGATTTTTTCATTATGCTGAGGGAATCCAAGCCTAGGTCCATTGCATGTTTCCAGCAGCGAATACAGCTTATTCTAAACAACATCAACATAGCAGCAGACGACTTACAAAGGAGGTTTTGCACAGCTCATAAGCGTTTATTTTGGAATGATTGGGCCGAAACGTGCGAACAATTAACACAGTATTCTTCATTTACTGAATATGCAAATTATAGACACGCTCAAACACCTCGCCTGCAATATCTATTACTATCACCGAGTGAAGAAACTCGTGTAATATATATGCGCTTTCGTTTAGATCTGCTGCACACCAAGATGAGAATGAAACATTGGGCAAATAAAGAGACTACTGCTGTGGATACTATATGCAGATTTTGTAAAATGCCTGAAATCAATGAGACCTTAAAACATCTTTTTTTGTTTTGTCCAACTTTTGAAATGGAACGTTTAAAAATCATTTCCTCTTTTAGTTCCACCAATACTCCAAGCAGTAGAGAGTTAATTTGGACCAGATGTATGTGGGGGTCATGTAACTCGATAATTCTTGCGACTGTCCGTTTAGTGAAAATTATAGATGCAGCTCTTGAATCGCATGTAGTTTAGACTTAACTTTGCCAAGTAATGAGATTTATTTTATAGTATGTATATTGTGTATACGAATGATTTTGCTAAAGAAATTAGAGTTTTATAAACGTAACCATTTTTCCTTCGTACATATTTCAATTACGCCTTTTCTGTATTTATATCTATGTGCTTATATGTTTGTTTAAGAGGTGTATTGAATCTCGATGTAAATTTTGTAAAGTTGCGTATGCATCAAAAACAAAATTTTTGTTTTAATAAAAAAAAATAAAAAAAAAAACTGATGCCTTTTTTGAAAATGTACTTTTGAGCTTTTCTTTGATGCCATCAATCTATTACAGTACAAAACAATAAGAGCATAATAATCCCCTTCCACGTGCAGCACACCTGTGGCCTTTGAATGACGGTGATGGTGCGCCCACCCTTGTTCAATGGAAAAGAGCCATTTAGTGGTGAAATTATCAAAGTCATCCCAAAACACTATATGCAATCAATATCAAAGCTGGATCGGGCCCAAACTGCACCCAGATCTGTAGCCCATGCAGAAGTTTTGGCTGAAAAATCAAGCAGTGAAATGACATTGCTTACTACATACAGTGCTGAAACACAGGACTTACATGCCAGATTTCGAGTGGGCTCGATTTCCTATCCTAACACTAATATGACATTCAGAAAGGAGATCACACTGCTTGTTTCTTTTACTCCAGCTGGTCACTGTTTGGAAGCAGCACATATTGATGTTTCAATACCAATATAATCCAGTAGAAATCATATCATCAAAATTAACTTTGACTACAGCAATACTACTACATTTTATTAACTTTTTTGCAGGACATTTTAGGGCATATTCCTTTAGCATGGCACTGTTAAAAGTAGGATACACTGGTCTACCAATGGAATACCACTGTCTGGAGAGGCATGGTTGTAGTGCTGATAAAACATTAATTTGTGTTGTTCAGGCTACTGATCCCTAATTTCTCTGAGATGGCACTGCTGATTGTACGATTATATACTTTTGACAGAATATGTACAGTAGATAGTTTTGGCAAGGTGAAAATGTCTCAGGATGCTGTTGTTGATAGCTTACAATGAATGGCCTAGCATCCGGGTCAGGCCACAGTCGGAGGGAGAGGACTGGTTCTTATGGAATTGCCCAGGACACTGCATGCATGTATTCACTCTGCTGATATTCTGTAACAATGATAGTGAAGTGGTGGAGTCCAGTATTGCCGACTGTGCATGGCTGTAGGAACCCACTCTGTTTTTTATGTAATTGAATTATTTGTTTTCTTCAACAGATTCAGATTCAGATTCAGTATGTGTGTAGGCCAGGCCACTCATTGAAACCCTAACTGTTTGGTGGCTATATTCAAAATAGTCTTCAAGATATATTTGTTCTCACTTAAAAAAGAGAACTTGCAAATAAACATTAGGTATCTGTTAATTGGCAGTTCACAGGACAGACAGTGTAACTGCTTTACTAATTTAATTTCTGCACTTAACTTAATTGGTTGCTTGAATAACATATGCTTTTAAACGTCCTTCGTAGGAGTTTCTAACAACAGTGCAAATAACCTCTTGGAAACTTGAGTATTTTGGAATCATATGTGAATCTAAGGATGCAAACAAAATGTAATTGGTTCAAATTGAAAAGGGTAATGATACCAAATTATAAAAAGAAGAAATACAAACATTCTACATTTCAGTTCGCCCCAAGTTGTACAAATGTGTGCCATTCTTTAAAAATATTTTCAAATAGAGAGCTAAAATGTCCTTCGGCACAACTCTTAGAACTAGTTCACAGGTGGTTTAACACAATAATGTTTGCAAAGCAAATGTAAAGATTTAAAGCATCTGCTTCATTTATGTGGGTGAATTTGAAATATTTTACTTTTTTATGTATCAATGATGCTTCAAGAATGCATCAACATATTAAAGTTTCGGCCACTGAGGCCTGTACACGTTCCAAAATATTCAATAGTATGTAATCATATGCTGATTTTTTCCTGGTCACACACACATTGGACTTTTTGGTCAAATCAAGCTGTCCTGATCCCTTGCCTGGGGTTGTTCAAGGTGTTTCAGGTGATACATGCAAAATAAGTATGGAATGTGTGCTTCAATTTGAAAATGAGTCTTATTGGTGGAGGCAGGAGATTACAAGAGCTGTTGAGGTAATGGTCCTCTTGACTTCCTGGAATGACCAATTTGCTTGTGGCTCTTTTCTCTGGATTTTCTCAGTTACGGTCTGGGTGTGTTTTGAAGACGTGGCTCTGAAATACAAAAACAAGAGCCTGGCCAGAACACAGGTTGAAAAGTATTGCTGAAGGGACATCAGTACCTGTATGCATACTCACACATTCTGGGAATTCAAGGATGGGAATGCCTTTCAACTTCCTCACACCACCTCTGGAGTGGGCCAGGCTATGTAAATGTCCTGGTAGGCTGCGTACCTCAGGTTGATGAGGATCCCTACTCCCTTCTGGACAATGAGCCTATCACAAAATTCTTAGCTATAGAGAGATGACATTCAGAGGCTGTAACTCATTGTGCCATAATGTTCTGATGGGATAAAAAATTAGTTGTGACTGACTTGAAGGTGCTTTAGACAATATTTGATACAGGAATAGATTATAATCACATAGATTTAACACTATGTGTCATCTTTTTTCAAAGAAAGAAAATACTAGAGGTATCTAGAAAACGTTTAAGAAATCCTCAGGCAATTATTTACAGTGCTGAAATTCATTGCAGCATCTTTTTGTGAAAAGTTGCACAGCGAGCTACTTGAAAATATTCTGGATTATCTTGAACTCAGGAGGAGATTGTATTCTGTGGTTGTAACTCAGTGTACTATTTGTTTCATTATGACCAAGAAAAAATACACATTCCATAGGAAATATCCCAGAATTCTGAGGATGCAGATGGCTCATTCAGTGGTTGCCTCTCAGTGAGCCACTCAATTGTGAGGGACAAGAGAAAATGCACGTTGCAGAGATATTATTTCAGAATTCTTTGGAGGCAGAAGAATATCCTTTTCTGCAGACACAATAAGTGTATGATCCATTTAATCTCAATGAAAAATATTTATAGCAAGAGACTAGAAAAAGCCATCAAATTATTAGCCAGCATGAGCAGATTACATTACATTATATTATAGAACGGACGGAACGAGTAAAGTATGTAGATGGATTCTATAAGGATAGAACAAATGATATATGTGAATGAAATTGATCACATATATGTATGTAACGGGTGCCGGACGTGGATGGAACAGGTGACGTACGCTGATGGAACGGCTGACATATGTGGATAGAACGGGTGCCGATGGATCGCGTGCCGTATGTGGACGAAACGGGGGACATAAGTGGATGAAACATGTGAAATAAGTGGGTGGAACGGATGAAGTATGAAGATGATACGGGCAAAATTTGTGGACGGAGCGCATAAAACAACTTAGAATACACTAATTGGTACAGATGAAATATGTGGATGGAGTGCATAAAACAACTTAGAATACACGAAACGGATTGGAGTAGCGGACATGAGTGCGTGTGACCGATGGGAATGCGTGTGACTGACGAGAGTGCATGTGATGGACAGGAGTGCATGCATGGGGCAGACAGTAGTGCATGCGTGGGGCAATTAGGGCTGCATGCGTGGGAAGACAGGAGTGCATGCGTGGGGCAGACAAGAGTGCATGCCTGGGGCCGACTGGAATTCAAGGAATTAATAAATGTGCATAGAATGGACTGGAGCACATAGAATTGTGTGACGTACATAGTATGGTTCGGAATGCAGGGAATGTTTGAAAGAGCATATAACCCATCATATCACACCCCACGCTTACTCTCTTCTTTACACCACCACTCAACTAGAACACAGAGATACTATGACACCATTTGGTATAACTGTTCTCATACCAACATTCAGCCACTCACTCCCCATCATTCTAAGTAAACACTGCTGGTTACACACCCCCCAGCCAGGCGTTCTCCTCAGGCCTAACGCAGCCACATTTGGTCTGGATAAATCCTGCCAGAACGAACACATACTCCTGATCCCTCAACCACCACAACCACTGCTAAGAAGCAGCTATTACACAAATACCACACCAGCTGCACACATACCCGGGGCGCACACGCGCCTTTGACTCTCTCTACTCTCTCTACTGACCTGAACTTCGGTTCCCAAGGGCGTTCAACCTACCAGCGCCCTCAGACCATACCAATGGTATATAAGGCACTATATAAAAGGAAAATAACATAACATAACATTTGGCTGCCACTTAGTAAACCATTTTTTTGGCAATGAACAAGAGAAAATAAATCCAAATTCTAGAGAAAATGTCTTACCATTCTTTAAATATAGGAGGAGAATATGATGTATTTGTCTATTTGTTTAGTTATATAGTAGATTCAGAGGTTCTTTATCCAAAGTGTTGCACAGCAAATCACAATAGAACAAAATGATAAAATGCAATCATGTGGACAAATAAGATAATTGTCATGACATCAGTAAGATAGAACACTTCAATGCACATAGTCATTTGGAAAGCAGTCTGCAAAAGTTAAAGCTCATGACGTATCTTGAACAGACTTAAAATTGTCAAAGAACCCAAATGAAATGGAAGATAATTTCATAATTTAGAGGTCAGAAATTGGAAAGAACAAAAATGAGCGGAAGCACAAAGAGGTTGACAAACAAAGATAGAACTGCGAAGCTTGATGAAGATCTGCAAGTGGGTGGTATATAGAGATCAGGTTGCAGAGGTAATCAGGGGCCCACACATGAACACCTTTAAAAACATTGCAAAGAAAGTGAACGTAAAACGTTTGTATTTGTATTTTGGAAATTATAACGCGCACTGAACAGAATGAACTGTATAATGGCGCAGATGGCAATCATACGATAGAGGATATAACAAGATTCATATCAAGCCCTGTAGAGATTGGAAGCTGATACAGTTGGACCAGATACAGGGAAATACTAGAGGAAAGATGAATACAGAACAGAATGGAGAGGGAGACGTTGATACTTAGATAGACCCATATACATTCAACAACAATATTTAAAGAAGCTCTGGCTGATTCCATTGTTAAAGTCAACATCTATCAGATCTCTTAGTACTACATCCGTGTTTGTCAAGGCAATCAGAAGTTTGCCCACAGTTTATGCACTCATAATCCATTTTAATGCATGGAATAGTAGGTGTAAATGTATGCATTTGTTAAAAATCCATTTAATACATCCGATGACAGAGACATATAGCTTAGTTATGTTTGTATTTAGATATATTAAAGGGGTGTTGTTATTATGCCCTATAAGGTATGTTATTCATGATTCACGTTGACACATGTATTTGTGATTGATGCTTAGGGGCCGAAACATGGAACAAACGTGCGCCGAAAATCGTTGCGCAAGCAGGCGCAAGCAGGCACAAGCGCAACAAAACAGGCGCACGCGCACATGTGCGATTCATGGAAGTCCCTGCACGTGTTTACCTCGGGATGTGCGCCAAACCTGTGCATGGCGCACAAGTCACTGCAACAACCCGAAAGGCAGTGAAAGCGCACAACCTCGGCGCATACACCAGAAAGTGGGCGGAACACGGGGCGTAACGCGCGGAATGGGGAACAACGCGCGAAAATAAGGGCGTAACTGGGGATGTACTGCAGGGAAGCAGACGGAACGCCCACACGCACTCGAACCACACGTATTCATGGAAACGAATAGGGCAAAGCCACGCACAGCCAAAGACACGCACAAGCCGAAACTCGTCCGCCACACGAAGGCAGGCGGTAGCGTCCCTGCGCATTACAAAAGTGGCAACATACAGCAATTGGGCCTGTGCGAGCGGGGCACGTGTATATCGGGGGTGCGCGGGAAGTTACACACGCGATTGAGCGGGGCACGTGTATATCGGGGGTGCACGGGAAGTTACACACGCGATTGAGCGGGGTACGTGTAGTTCGGGGGTGCGCAGGAAGTAACACACGCGATTTAGCGGGGTACGTGTATTTCAGGGGTGCGCGTGAACTTTTTCATGCGATCGGGCCTGGGGGAGCGGGATACGTGTATATCAGGGGTTTGCGTGAAGTATTTCACGCGATCGGGCCTGGGGGAGCGGGGTACGTGTATTTCAGGGGTTTGCGTGAACTTCCCACGATCGGGCCTGGGGGAGAGGGCTACGTGTATTTCAGGGGTTCGCGTGAAGTTTTTCACGCGATCGGGCCTGGGGGAGCGGGCTACGTGTATATCAGGGGTTCGCATGAACTTTTTCACGCGATCGGGCCTGGGGGAGCGGGCTACGTGTATATCAGGGGTTCGCGTGAACTTTTTCACGCGATCGGGCCTGGGGGAGTGGGCTACGTGTATCTCAGGGGTTCGCGTGAACTTTTTCACGCGATCGGGCCTGGGGGAGCGGGCTACGTGTATCTCAGGGGTTCGCGTGAACTTTTTCAGGCGATCGGGCCTGGGGGAGCGGGCTACGTGTATTTCAGGGGTTCGCATGAACTTTTTCACGCGATCGGGCCTTTTCACGCGATCGGGCCTGGGGGAGCGGGGTACCGTGTACGTGTATATCAGGGGTTCGCGTGAAGTTATTCACGCGATCGGGCCTGGGGGAGCGGGCTATGTGTATTTCAGGGGTTCGCGTGAACTGGTACCACTCGCCGTCTGCCTTGCGTGTAGAAGAACGCGTAGCCAACACCTGCTGTGAAGTAATAGCGTGTGAACCCCAACGGATGGAAAACACACGCACCGCACGAAAAGCACGTACAGAAAAGTGTAAAGGCACGCAGGATCTCCAAGCCCTGCCAGGGCAACGCCCGTGCGCAAAATGTCACAGACGCGCTTACGCTGTAAGGGCCTTTGGTCCAAAGAAATCGCGTACGCGTGCTGACGCGCTTCCGCGCTAAGGGCCTTTCCTCGATTTTCACGCTGACGTGCAGGATTTTCACGTGCCAAATCACTCCGTATCAAGCTGGCCACGCGAAAACACACGGAAGACCACGCTCCTGCCCAGAAGGCCGAATTACTGCCCCCCAGTGCCCCGAGCAGCCTCTCACGTGCCATCTGCTGCTGCCTGCCTGCCTGCCTCCTGCCACCGTGCCCTGCCATTTGGTGCCTGCACATCAGCCATCTGCAGGGGTCCAGTTGGTGTGTCCACCCCTGCTGGAACAGAAGACTCCTGACTTGGATAACATCGCTCCACAGCCCAGCCCCAGGACCCAGTTGCCCACCCACTCCTGCCCCTGGGGTTGCCATGTCGGGCACATCCACATCTGGCACCAGTGGCAACCCCCGGCCAGAGGGGCAGAGGGGCACCAGCTTCACTGCCACCGAAGTTGGTGTCCTGGTGGAGCAAGTCCTGGGGCAGTATGATGCCCTCTTCGGATCGTCCCACTCCAACAAGGAAGGACGGGAGAGGATCTGGGCCGACTGTGTGGTTGCCATCAAGGCGGAGGGGGTGGCAACCCGCACCATCCAGAAGGTCAAGAAGCGCTGGGAGGACTTGAGGTCCAGGACCCTCATAAAGGCCCGGCGCCTTGTGGAGGGGGGCCGGGGCCGCATGAGTTCCATCCAGATGAGGGTCCTGGAACGCGTACACCCAGCGCTCCACGCCCAGGTCCTTGAGAGGGAGACCCGTCTGGAGTTGAGCGGTAAGTGGCCAAGCATTGCTGTGTGAGACAGGGCATGTTGCAGTGTGCTGGTTGTCTGATACTTGCCTGTATGTGTGACATAGGCCATGTACGGATGTATGTGTCCAGGGACATCATGGTAATGCATGTGCGACCAGTAATGTGTGAACCGCACGGTTGTTGCATGTGTTTAAATGCGACATGGGGAGCCCTATGCAGATTGTACACATGAGAGCATGGCAGTCTCTGTTCCTGGACATGGGTGGGGGTGAGGGATGGGTGCTGATGCCAGGTACATATATGGTATCCATGTCTGTGTGCCTGACCTACGTGTCTGTGACTTGTGAATGCCATGGATGCATGACACATGTCTGTGACAATGTACAGATTCACTGATGCAGCCTAGTCATCCTTGTATCCACTGTGATTGGGGTGTACGGGGCCAGATGGATGTGACTGAGGTGAAGTGTGTGCATGTGATAGGCATGACCCATGATGCATGTGAGTTCCATTACATTGTATGTTTCGAGAGTCCATTGGACATGTATGGAAATGTCCATGGCATGCACCATGACTGTCACTGTGTGTGTTTTGCCTGGACTGACACATGTGTTGTGGAGGGACATGATGGAAGTGTACTTTGACAGTGGCACTCATCTGCTATTGCTTCCTGTCTAGGGGACCATTGTACAGTACCCTGATGCTTGTGTTCTATGTCTCCCTCTACGCAGCGGCTAGTGAAGAAGAGGGCAGAGACGGCGCTGTGGAGCAAGGTGGCAGGGATGCCCCCACGGCTGCAGCGGAAAGGGTGGGTGAGCCCCCACAGAGGCCTGCTACGGCGGAAGACGGTGAGGAGCCATCCAGGTTGGTGGTTTCCACAGAGGAGGAGGAGGCCGCCACTGAGGCGCACATGGGGCCTGGTGGGGGCATCCCTGCTGGTGCAAGTGGTGCAGTCCAGGGGCAGGGGCAGGAGGCAGCACAGGTCACCGTGGAGGGGGCTGTGCATGTCGCTGTCCCTGACCCTGTGGGTGCACCACCATGCACCAGCAGGGATGCCCCGTCCCAGGCCCGTCCGCAGGTAGAGGGGATGTCCATGTCATCTGACTCCCCTCCACCTGCGGACGAGGGGACCCCTGGCCGTATGGAGAAGGTCCTGATTGGGGTCGCGATGCGCACGGCTGTGATTCGTGATGCTGTGCGTGCTTCCCAGGAGGAGCACGCACGTCATCACGAAGAGCACCGTGTCGACGTGGCCCAATTGGGATCGTCCATGTTCGGGGGTTTACTGCATGTGTCGGCCAATCTGGCGGCCCTCTCCTCCTCTGTGGAGACTATACGCCAGTCGTTCTCCTTGCCGTCTTCCGGCCCAGATGCCACCAGGGCCCCTTGTGGACCTGCCCTGACCAATGCAGCCAGCTCGGTGGGGATCCCATCCCTGCCACAGTCGGGAGTCAGAGGTCCAGCAGGGGTGGACACCACAGCAACTGTACACCAGCAGATGGAGGATGTGCCGGTATCATCAGGCAGGGCACGTGCACGACGGCGTCGGTGGATTCCATCAGCCTGGATGCCGTCGTGCTGGCAGAGGCAGTGGCGTCGGAGGCAGCAGCGGAGTCAACGTGGGAGGCATCATGGCTCGGGGCCATCAACATCGGAGGGGCAGGCATCGGCCGGAGGGCAGGAGGACCCAGGACGGGAAGTGTCTTCCGTGTGGCAGCGGTTGGGCCAGCAGATAGGTGCGGAGCGGCGGCGGGCGGAGCGGCGGCGGGCGGAAGAGGCGCGGCTCACAATGGTCAGGGTGGAGAACTCCATGCGGAGGGCCCTGAGGCGGGCCGAGTGCCTCGAGGCAACCCGCAGGGGGTTGGAGGAGGAGACGGCGTTGTCCCTGCGGACCCTCGGGGCCATGGAACAGGACCGCCTCCGGGACATCGAACAGGAGTTCGATGATGCCCTGGCCCGGAACACCACGGAGTGAGACGCTGAACTTGCCCGCCGCCTTTGTATATAGTTATATAGTTAGTGTTAGGTTTCCTTTATTTATTTTTTTTATTTGGTTGCGATTGGACAATGTGCCACATTTTTGTATGTAGTTCAGTTTTTAGTTAGTTGTCATAGTTAGGTTTCATTTGGTTGGGCTCATGGACCCGGGATTATCTTGTAAATAGTTCTTCAATGGATTTGTCTTTTTTTTGGATTTTTTTCATCGCCATGGAGCAATGGTTTTTGTTTATCATTTACACTTGGATTACTTTTCTGACTGTGACTTTGGACACCATTTTTTTGGATTGTGCTGTGTGTTTTTGATTTTTTTCATGGACATTCTTCTTCTTTTGGTTGTTTTGCTTTGTGGTTTTTCTCATTTCATTTCCATTCAAGTTGATTTTAAATACATTTTTATTGTCATCCTTCAATGTGTCGTATCATCTCATTGCTTTCATGCATGTCATGTTGGGTGTCTTAACATTCACTTGCAGCCATTGTGTGTGACAGACATGTGTTCATTTGCATTATTTACATTGGGTGTGTAACATGTCATTGCCTTTGATATGTGGGTGGATGTGATAGTTGGTTGGACCTTTTGGCAGGGGAGGATGGCCATTACGGACATGATTGGGGATTGGTGGGACCCAGGTGCAGGGGGGCATGGATGGGACATGGGTGGGGGCCTGGTGGTGGGTGCCCCACAGTGCTGGGGGGTGGGGGTGGTGGGAGACATGAGTTGGACATGGGTGGGGGCCTGCTGGCAGGTGCCCCACAGTGCTGGGGGGTGGGGGGGTGGGGAACATGAGTTGGACATGGGTGGGGGCCTGCTTGCAGGTGCCCCACAGTGCTGGGGGGTGGGGGGGGGGACATGAGTTGGACATGGGTGGGGGCCTGCTGGCAGGTGCCCCACAGTGCTGGGGGGTGGGGGGGGTGGGGAACATGAGTTGGACATGGGTGGGGGCCTGGTGGTGGGTGTCCTTGCACTGCTGGGGGGTGGGGGTGCTGGGAGACATGGGTGGGGGCCTGGTGGAGGCTGCCCCTGGTGGCTGGGGGTGCAGGGGGACATGCGTTGGTGGGCAGTAGTGCAAGTTGACATGTGGGTTGGCTGGGGGGCATGGCCATGGTGGATGGGGTGCCTGCAGGACATGTGCAGGGTAGGCCCCTGTGGTGTGAGCCACCTGCAGGGGCCGTGGAGGGTGTAGAGGGAACACCTGGGAGTACCCACACGTGCAATTCACGTGTGGTGCTCCCCGCGCACCCCTGAAATACACGTACCATGATGAAATCGCGTGTGGAACTTCCCGCGCACCCCTGAAATACGCGTACCCTGCTCGCACGGGCCCAATCGCGTGTGGAAATTCCCGCGCACCCCTGAAATACACGTACCATGATGAAATCGCGTGTGGAACTTCCCGCGCACCCCAAAATACGCGTACCCTGCTCGCACGGGCCCAATCGCGTGTGGAACTTCCTGCGCACCCCTGGAATACACGTACCCTGCTGATTTCGCGTGTGAAACTTCCCCCGCGCCCCCCGAAATACACATACCCTGATGGAATCGCGTGTGGAACTTCCCGCGCACCCCTGAGATATGCATACCCTGCTCGCACGGGCCCAATCGCGTGTGGAAATTCCCGCGCACCCCTGAAATACACGTACCCTGCTGAAATCGCATGTGTAACTTCCCCTGCACCCCGAAATACAGGTACCCTGATGGAATCGTGTGTGGAACTTCCCGCGCACCCCTGAGATATGCATACCCTGCTCGCACGGGCCCAATCGCGTGTGGAAATTCCCGCGCACCCCTGAAATACACGTACCATGATGAAATCGCGTGTGGAACTTCCCGCGCACCCCTGAAATACGCGTACCCTGCTCGCACGGGGCCAATCGCGTGAGGTACTTCCCGCGCACCCTAATGATACACGTAGCCTTCTTGCTGTGCTGGTACAGGGTTAGCGCAGCCCTTTGCGCTGGATTGGGTATATTGATGGCTTTTCCCTGCGCGAGAGGCGTTCTTGGGGGCGTAACTGGCGCTGCTGCAGGGTCGCTGCGCCACTGTGCGCCACGGCTGGTTTTGGTGGCTGGAATCCATGAATACGCTGTGCGCGGAAATGGATTTTAGCGCACGCGGCTGGCGCAGGGATTCGCATGCGCACACTGTGCGCCAGCCGCGTGCGCCACTTGTGCGCTGAATTCTATGAATTACCCCCTTAGAGTTTTAGAGAAGACATGGAATGACCATGCATATAGTTTTAGTATTCTTTGTATGTAGGACGTTTGAGTGTATGTAAGGACATGGGAATAGATGACATTGTCTGGATTGTATTGTTTATATCAATGTCTACGCTCCTGGTGAAGATCTGTGATATTTGATATTTTATGGAGTGATTTTATTTTATAATGTTTGAAAAGTATTTAGTTGTGTTTACTTTGCATTGTTTTGTTCTGTATGCTATAACGGTCAAATGCAAAAAATAAAGCAATACCTATACAAATAAGTACGCTAATTATTTTTAAAAAAGTAAAGGCTCTTATAAGGAATATGTTTTCTGGTTGTTGTGAGGTCTGAGAGTTGGTAAATTGTCAAAAATGACCCATACCACGATAAACAGTTATTTGAGATGCAAATGCATTTGCGGAGGTCACCTTTGTCGAAGCGCTGGGTTTTAATAAATTGTTTGTGTTTTAATAGTTTACCCTCATATACAACTATGACTAAATGGTGTAGCACACTGAATTGTGCCCATCTACCTTTCTCTACCTTTCTGGCACTGAATCAAATTTGCATTTTTCCTTTTCTGTCCACAGTACAAAGAACTTATGATTCCTATTTTACAAAAGTTACATATTACCCAATGTGACACCCAGCTCTACTTAATTTGTCACTTGCTTCATCTCCATTTTGCACAGGAACACTCTATGTTTTATCCTATCTGCTCTTAAATGTTGTGAATAATTGTAGTATCATGATGCGTCCTATAAAGTATGCATTGTATACGTTTCTTGTATTTTCTTAAATATTTATTTAAATGTATTCAATGTTATTTTAACAGTTTTCCCTATGGTGTTTATAAAGGTATTTTATATGCTTTGTTGGTTCTATTGTATGAACCAAAATAATGTTTTGTTAATTACAATAAATAACACTATATTTCGAGGGAAAATATTAAAAGAAGGGAAAGTTAACAGATGATGGATGTTCTGATTAATTTCTATATGACATGACTGGCCTACGGATTCAATATGCATCTGCAAAGAAAAAGACCCATCGAAATAAAATAATTTAATTGATTATCTACAAGAAAGTCTAAAGGAGGTAATGAAATCAGAGGTGGTTGCAGAATCGATGGGAAAGCTGGGAAACCAAAGTATCTGTTTTCTTAGGGTTAAGACAGAGAATGTGAGATGACTTTGCAAGCTAACTTTAAGGAGGCAAGCAGATAAGCGCTGATGTAAGGATTCAATAACGGAAGGAAACACAAGAACTATCTGCATAGGAATAAGCATTAGCATGATGTGCCAAACTCAGAGATGCCATTGGGGAGGTACAAAGAGTAAAATGAAGGGATCCTGGGGAGCACCACAACAAGGGGGTAAGAGTATGAATACAAGATTAATTTTGCAAATTGGAAGACAACTACAGAAGAAATAAGTTGAAGAAAGACTAAGACGCAAAGTAGCTTGACCACAGTGTCAAAAATAACACAGAGTTCGAGCAATATAGAAATAAAAGAAAGCTTTCAATGAGAAATCTGTAGAATGGAATTGGCAATTAATAAAAAGAGGACAGACTCCATGGAATGTTGCAGACGAGAGCCAGATTGACATAGAGAGAATAGATTGTGAACATTAATAAAGCAATATGACCCAAGCGGCGGGGGCATTACTGACTCAGGTAATGCCCTTGGGCCCATAGTTATAGGCCGAGCTGAGGACAAGGTGGCTGGAATCCTGGCCGAGAATCGAAGGATTCTCGGCCAGGTAACAACCTGGCGAGAGCCAATCAGAATGTGTGTACTAATATATAATCAGTGTCTGTAACTCATTGTAAGATAGAAAATACTAGTCATATTTGGTTAATCGTTTTGCAGAGGATCCTCAAACAAAGTGTGCTTCGAGTTGCATCCTTAAAGTTACCAGAGTAACCGCTGGTGAATATTGTGCAAGTTATACCCTAAGAGCCATAGTTAGCAGCCAAATGCTACTAAACACATTTCTTGCCCCACCCTAACATTTCTGCATGAAACTAGTGCCACAGATACTCAACAGGTTAGCAACACATGTGACGCATGACGTGAGCAAATTGAGTGCCATTGATGAACAAAGCCAGAAGATAGAAGACATTATGGAAATTCTGATTGTTAATGGGTATTAAGTACAAAGGAGCTATCTGATATGGGAGAGCCTGAGTCTTCTGAAGTGAGGCTAACTGTGATGCTCCAGGTGAGCAGACCACGGCTAGACCCACTGCCCATGTACATTGACCACACCCATTATTGAAACGTTGCACCTGAAGTCATCTTACCATGTGTGAAACAGGAAATCTCTGAACTCTGCTCGTTCATTCAAGGCCATATTTAAAACCTAATATCTATCGGCTATGCCCAGTGGATTATGGAAGAAGTGGGAATACCTAATTTACATAACTTAACGGGACTCAACTACAAAAATGACAAACCTTTTCCAGCTCTAGGTGTCAGATGGTTCCCTAGAGGGAAGGCTTACTACTTACTAAACGTTAGTACATCATGCTTGGGAAGGAAACAGATGAGTTAATTTATGAGGTCTATTCACTCTCTACTGAACCTGAAAATACAAGTAGTGAATACGTTGAACGTTCAACAAATGCTTTAGGGGCAAGAGGAAATTAAATCACTTAACTGTAACTATGTGCACCATGCTTGTTGGACTGATTGTCCATTGGTGTTCTAGTAATTGGACCATTTTGCAAATGTCCTTCTCCGTTAAGATATAAAAAAAGGACAATTATAAACAATTTGGGCTTGATATTTTCAATTTAGAGCAACACATGTGTGGCAACTATTCTAAAATATCAGGGCCTCTTGAATCATGGACCTGCAATAACACTGTTCCCCAAATGCATCGTACGCTTGCCAAATATGTAATGCATTTAGAGCTGTTTCTGTCATGTAGGCCAATATGTCATGTTCTTTGGACCTGATTGTCTGCAATGTGTGAAGATAAAATCATACTGAGAACACGCTGTTTAGGCTGGTGCACTTTGTGTAGCAAAAGTGAATTTCAGGACATGCTTCATCATCTTTCAAGGAGGACCCTGACACATGATGATGATGAAAAAACACGCAGAGCTGCCCCCCACGATTCTACTACCACTGCAAATCTTATGAAATGATTTAGAAAAGGTGCATTCACGTTGTATCTTATGTACAATTGCTAATCCTCAATTGCTGTGTTAAACAGAGATTTCATTCTGTCAATGCATCCGTATGCACATTTTGTTCAGGCACACCTGCTTACCAAAGTGGTTGAAGAACCTTACCACTCACCCACTGCCATATATAAATTACCCTACGCACTGCAGATCTTGGATAATGATCCTCTAGAACAATCTATAACCATACTTTGTCATACAATTGTGTTTTCCTCCCCACCTATATTTCGTGAGCTTTTTCATATATCTGGCAAAGGCCCCTCCTTTTGGCACACATGCCTAAGTCTTCCCCATAGGCCGACTCATGCAGGAACAGAAATAGTGAATTCTGGTTCTGAAGATTATTCTCAGGATGAATTACTATTTTGTGTAGGATTCCCTATCACATTGGCTGAAAGCAACATCATACAGATTACCTCTTGAAGGGTTTCATCATCATCATCATCATCATCACCTTAGAAATGATAACTCTCCCAAGTGGATAACAAAGCCACCTGACATATTTTTCAGAGGCTACCTTCAGCTCACTGTGCCATGAGGTCCAAGAGTACATGAAGGAGCATTACAGGAAAATAACTATTTAGTCCCGAAATTATATGAGTTCCAAATAAAATGTTTACAAAGATTAAATGTATTTTCTAGCTTCTTTATGATCTTCAAAGATTTCTGTGATGGGTTTCTGCCACGTAGTTTCACACATTTGTTCATATGTTTTAACAGGCTACACTCACATGATTTAGGATATCTGAGGTCTTCTAGGTTACACCTCATTTCCCAAAGTGTGTTTTACAGAAAGGCCAGGATCTAATAATGCTGAGATGTCTCTATAATTGACATCTCATTCCGGGATTCACCTCAAATTGCTGCAGGGTGTATTGTTCCTCTCCTTAAGCAAATTCTTTATTACAACTGACAAAACCGTAGGCAATGGGGATAATGAGTTTGTGGACCCTCCATTATTTTCTGTACAGCATTCACCTTAAGGGATGAGTGTCTTAACTATAGATCAATTGTAAAGTAGTTTCTCCATATTCGTCCAGCTTGCATACATGTTACCCCTGATCTGGCGGGGGGAGGAGGGGTGCTGCCCCGCTATACCACCAGTGAAATGCATTCCATCAGGTCTCTTTTATCCAGAGGGAAATTATTTTCTAGACAACAGAGCTATTTGACGTGCCTGGAGAGCTTCAAAGGCACATTCAGGGCCAGATTCTCATCCTGGTCTTAAGTACCGAAAAGGTTGTTAAAAGGGTTGACAACCTTTTCAGTACTTCAGACCTATTCTGAAGGTGGGGCATTCTTCCGAAGTCAGAAGGAAAGCGCAAGTTTCGAAATACATGTGGCGGTTGCAAGGATGGGTTGGAAACCAACCTAGCAACCACCACATTCGTAACATGGCCTTTTTTAAGGGTATTCTTGTGGCACTTCTCCAGTTAAATATGTGTGCTAAAATAGCGCACATATACAGTGCCATTTTGGTGCCATTAGACTGGAGGAGTGCCACAAGAAGCCTTCTTTGGTGTATATGACAGTGTTCATAGACACCCGTGTGGTGTATATGAACACTTTCATTTACACCAAAGAAAGCAGCTTCAACTTTGGAGTCTGCAACGTTGAGGCTGTTTACCTTGGTGTAAATGAATGAACGCTTGCATTTTCACGGGTGTATGTGAACACGTTCCTATACACCAAAGTAAGCAGCTTCAACGTTGAAGCTGCTTACTTTGGTGTATAGGAAAGTGTTCATACACACCTGTGTTCTCGAACAGCATTTTTGTCATCGTTATTTTACAAAAATGCTGCCGAGATTGGATTGCGCCCGTTACAACTCAAACAGGTGCAATCCAGATGGTGCACTGTCGTGCACGAGGACGCCCAGGCTCACTTGAGAATACTGGTGGATCCTGGACGTCCTCTTTTGGCAGAGTGAATCGTGCTCCTTAGTACCTTCACTGCACCAAGTTATGAATCGGACCCACAGTTGGCAATTCACACTTTGTACTTAACATGTTATAATCTACTCTTTCATGTTGGTAACTCCAACTTTCAATGTTCTTTTTTAAATAGGACAGAGATTTTTTTTACTTTCATGTTTCTGAAAAATATGTTCTTGCTTTTCAGGGGCCAGATTAAAGAAACGTTGCACCAGCTCAAATGGCACTGTGTTAGCACTAGGGTAAAGTTTGCACTATTTTAAAGAATAGTGGAATATATTAGAAAACCATTGCACCGTGACAATTGCAGTGCAAAAATTGCCCCTTGTAAAAATTATACATTTTCACTGCATTTTTCCTCTGGGGCAAGGTTTGCCCTAGGGCTAAACACTAGGGACATGTTTGCACCGGTGCTTATACCATGTCAGACCTCCCTTGTCAAAGTGCAATGGTTTTCTAATATGTCCCAGTGTTTTTATGAAATTAAACCAAGTAAGTGGGCATGGCCAACCGCTGACTCCCAGTGGATGGCACCCAGCCAGTCATACTGAATTAAAATATGTACCGGCCATATGGACACTTATGTCAAATCCATGAAGGTGTGTAAGGTATGTGTAAAAGTAAAGCCCACTGCACAAGTGAGATATTATATAAAAGTAAAAGCCCACATAAAAATACCACCACATGTTCTTTACAATTCCAGAAGCAATACATTGCAATAAATTGCCTGCCAAAGCACAAGTAACAGAAACACTAGTAATATGGGCACTTAGTCATTCTCTTTGAAGCAGCCCCATCATTCAAGTACAAGCAGGGCAAATAGAAATGTTATGCTATATTATGTTATAGTGACCTATACCACACATCACTGCCATTTTCATGGTATCCAGGTGTCCAGGCAGATCTGAAATGGAATGGGGGTTAAGATGGGTCGCTTAGTAGGACTGAGAGGGAAAAGCGCAAGAGAGTGTTGCTGTGTTGTTGGTGGCTTCAGTTCAGAAAAACCGGTCACTCTGTGCTAGTATGTTTTTGGTTGATCGACGTTTGTGTGATGTTTGGGGGTGGTTCTATGCCAGTGTTTTATGTGTGTCTTGGGTGTTGTGGAGAGTTGGTAGAGTGTCTGCAGTCTGGGGTGTTTTGTGGCATAGGTATGTGTCTTGTTTCCTCAGTGTTGGGTGGTTGGATATGCAGAGAAATAGAGAGTTTTTAGTAAGGTTAATGGGGGTTGTCTGGGTCTTTTTCTGTGCATTGGATTAATTAATTGGGCTAGTCTTATTCTATCGAGTTTGAGATCGAGTTTTCTTTGGGTGATCTGGTTTGAAGATTCTTATTGTGTTTCATAAGCAGGTTTTCTCTCTCTGTTGTTCTTTAGCTTGTTGTGCTTTACCAGTTTCCTGAATTTTAGGTGGACTTCTATTATTCGTATTTCCTTTGGAAGCGAGTTCCCTAGTCTCCCGCTATGCAGGACAATGTTGATGACCCGATTTGTGCATTGTTTTGGTTCGAGGCGAATGTCGTTGCTTGACCTAAGTGTTAGTGGTGGTTTGTAGATGGTGATTTTTTCCTGCATGAATTCTGCTCCATGGCCGTGCATTGCTCTGTGTGTTATGCAAAGTGTTTTGGCACAGATTTGCTTTTTGACTGGTAACCAATGCAGTTTTCTCAGCGCTGGGGTGATGTGTTTTCTCTTAGTGAGTCTGAGGAGCAGTCTTGCTTCAGCGTTGTCTATTCATTGTAGTCTCCTAATAAGGTATTCTGGCAATCAGAGATAGATGCTGTTAGCATAGTCTATCCTTGGCATGACCAGAGAGATGACAGCGAGTGTTCAGTATGTGAAAGTCAAGAAGGGAAGTATCTTCTTGATTTTGCACACAAAGGGCAAACATATGGACTGGATATTCAGATCTTAATATTACAAAATGAAATGTGGTTTTGTTGTTGCAGTGTAGTTGATAAATAAGCAGTGGCGCATAAAACAAGCACTTTCAGCCTTGCAATATTACTAATACAGACCAAAGCTACAAGAAAGCATATCTTGAAAATATAAAAGTACCTTAGATGATTTTCACATATTCAAGCAATATCTATGCCATCTTGCACAAATGAAGCCAGTGCGCTTCAGAAGTTAGCTTAGTACAGTTTTGCTTTGAGCATATCCAGCGGTTATACCAATTCCTGTGTATACTTGAATTGTGAACATTTATTTAATGTAAGTTCATGGTAGGAAATCTTGTACCATGTATTTGGTTTCTGTGTCATCACAGTTCTGAAAAAAAGGGGCAGATTTATTAAAACTATGCAAATGCGCAAGCACGCATATTTGTTATTTGGCACAGTTGAAAGCGGCGAAACCAATTGGAATGCAAAAAGTGGAACTTTGAAAAGTTAGTTATTATATATGTTTGATTTTGTTGTCGTGATAAAGGCACAAAGTGTGACTTGTGAAATTCTGTCCCACAAAATGCAAGTTTCGAAAACATTCATTGGACTAACTAGAAGTAGTATGGAGGGATGGTTCGATGCACTTGCTTGCCATCATGAGAAGATAAAGGCAGAAGTAGTGAATGCACGAGTTAGGAGGAGACAGAGGTGGTGGAGGAGCAGAGCATATGGAAAACTACAATAGGAGATGTCTCACGGAAAAAATACTGTCTTTCGTTATATTATATTCAGGACTCGGATAGTAATGAGGAGAGTAATGGGTCAGTATTCACATTGTAAAAATTACATTATTCATATTAACAAATGCATTCAAAAAGTTATCCAATAAGTGTCACTCATGTTTTTTTATAAACCAGTCGTATTTCTAAAAACACATATTTCTCACATGCACATAGAAACATAATCTAACAAAATATACAATGTGCAAACAACAACAGTTATATTGTATTTCAAAATGACTTGTGGAGACAAACAATCACTTCTCCTTTTCCTGTACCAATGATTTTGATAATCTACAAAAACAACAAATTACGTAATGTTTTTGCATAATCTAACATCGCTATTGTAATTCATTTCAAGTTTGGATTAACTAGAGGTATTCTAGAGAAGTATGTGGATGACCAGTGATGGCTAAGTATACATATAATAAGATCTAAGTTTGTGCATACCAGAGTGTCATGAACAACTGTTGGATCGCATTTGGCCCATTTTATTCTTTGCTTTATTTCGCATAGGTCCAATTGATGGTGAACTAAAGTGCGAGTGGCAGAATGATCCTGTTTTAGGACCAGCCTCAAAGGGAAGTGGTCACTGACTATTTCCTCAACAACTGCAAAATTCACAATTAAAGACCAGTGTTGAACGTCAGTGCACATATAGTCAATTGTTGAAGTCCCTGTGCGCTTGTGAAAGTGATCTTACCCGGAACATCTGGATTTATTCGCCCATTTAAGGTGGGCTGTAGCCCCCTAGAACAAACCCGATCATATGACATCTGTGGGCGTGCAATGCCATAGGCAAGGTCTTTGCCCGCGACTGCATGAACGATGGGTATTGTAGGGTATTTTGTGGAGATTTGGGGCCTGACGGTATTTTCTTACCGCCGAAAAATAACTTAGCAACAATCACTCCTTGTATTCAGATTGGGCCATGTACAACAATAATACAGTGGACATGCATTATTCCAGCACACAGACATGCGTATTTGGTATGTGTGGTTGGTATGCGTGGTTGGTGGTATTTTGGTGAGCATAATTCCCTTGTTTTATTTGTGGCCCCAATATCCAGAACCCCTTATTTTTGTTTAGATTTTTCGTGTAATCACTAGAGAGACCTCAGGCTTGCATTTCAGGAACACCACATTTTAATTTTTAGTGTGCCACCATGGGCAATTTCTCTCTGTCTTATCTACGGCAGCGAGCTATCATGTGGTATTTTCACTATCTTATATACGGTAGTGAACTATGTCCCGGGCCTCCCTTTTTGCCGACTCATAGACCTCAGACAAACTACAACACACACAGTTAGTTATAATTGCTCATACTGAATTACATTGTGCACACGGCTGCAGCCAAATTTGATGTTTAGCTACCTTGAAAATGACAATTGCACTGTCTAAACATCTCCCCACATCATCAGCACTGTATTGGTAAATATAAAACACACCACCCGTCTGCTTTCAAATATTTTTGTGTATTATAAAAGTTGCATTTAAACACGATCTCACTCTTTACAGAAATAAATAAAATAGCACAGTAACAGCATTATCTGTGATACACTGAAAAGAGAGTGGCGGAGACAAGAACTCAATTTGCAACATTAAACACGTGAGTAAAGCACAGGAATCTCCTTTCCTACACTGACTGAATATTCTCGTACACACTCAGCCCCCACACTTCTGTAATTACCTTATCTGTTCAGCATGAGTTTTCTCCGGCTGTTCTCTTTCTGAATTTGGCTCCCTTAAAGATTAACCCCAGTGAAAACAAGCGTCTTTCGTTCTCAAACCGGGGTTATTGCCTGGAATTCTCAGCTTTTGCAGCAGGAATGCTTCAGCCAGGAAACAGGTCCTTCTCCCAGCTCTGCCAAATCTCGATTGTCCTTCTCCTCTCCTCAAGCTTCCCCAGCAAAACTCTAATCACTGCCTCTAGCATGATACTTGCTATGACGCTGCTCCAGTCAGAATCAATCATGCCATCTCCTCCCTCACTACACAAGGGCTCATTTCTACAGTAACCATTTGTAACCAACTGATTTCCTGTTCCTTCGAGCCCTTTGCTTCCTGTAGTTATGTGGACAGAGCAGCAGAGAAAAAGAAAAAAAAATGAATGTGCGTTTAAAAGTTCACTTTCAGAGTAGGCCTAATTCTGCAGTGGAGACACATTTTTATTAGTGGGTTATGTTAAATGCAGTTTTATTAGTCAGGTTAGTTATTAATAAGGTTAGTTATTAATTTTCAAATGTGTCTCTTGCACCATAGGCATTTCAGGTGAAAAATAGTGTGCATTTTTGAATGTGCAAGTGTGCTTTTAACTGTAAAAATAGATTTGCATCTTATATGTAAAAATCGTTTTTGACTGAATAGCCTGCCTTTACTTATATGTCCATGTCACTCTGGCAACACATATAGCAATGCACCACACCCATGTGGTGGTGCTGCATCAAAAAAAAAATTGCTACCTGTGCAGTAGTGCTGTACTCTGTGCTGTAACACGCCAAATATCCTTACATACCCTCCTTTTGTTTTTAGAACTTGGCTACGATCCAAGCCAATTCCTAAAAACAACTTGTTCTTTTTTTTTCTTTTAAAATGCATGTGTATTGGGATATCTTTCTCTTCCTGACGTAGCTACTAAAATCAGTAACATTTTCATTTTTACTGATAGCACAATCAACCATCCACCCATGATTAGCACCAGGACAGCCAAACCCACTATTGAGCGTTCCCCCCAGGTTCTCCAATGAAATCTTTCCACTTCTATTATCCCCAGATTACTAATTGTAATATTGTTTTTTCTCAAATTCATTTTTATAACATGTCTTTCTTTGTGATTCAATAAATATTCCACATCCGGATCTATTGGAAAAGTATCCCTTTGAAAAAAATCGATATTTTCCACTTGGCTTTCCCAAACATCATTTGTTACATGAAACAATGTTAACCCCCAATTGACACAATTGGAACCTGTAAATAAAAAACATTATATTTCACCTGTTTAACCACGTATGTTCCATGGTTTAAATGTACTACCGTCATGTTCTTTAAACAGGTGCTGACCAACCATTTACCTCTGACCATCTTATCCTGTGCCATTTCTTCACTCCCCATATTGCTAACAATCAATTCACATCCTTCTGATATACTTGGGTCAGATTTCAAACCACAAATAGCATCTGTGGCATCAGGAACAAACGGTTTACCTGGACACATATAATTTTGTTCTTTAAATTTTACACATGTTTCCAGATTTGGTATTAAATAAACTTCAGGTTCCCATGACTGAAATGCCACCACTTCTGGAGTCTTAATCTTAATAAATTTGTCCTCTTGCCAAAATCCCACGTTGTGTACCCGTTGTGTACCCACTTCGTTTGATAAATAAGTTCAGGGGCTACATATGGGATGCACAGCAAAAATCCGATCTCTAGTCTTTCCAAGTCCACATATAACGGCATTGCATTACCCATTTCGAATGCAATTTTTACCTGTATTATATCAATTTCCCTCCTGGTCAATCTTTCTATCATTTGACGAATAATATCCTGCGAAACAAAATACAAGGGAATATGTCCTTGAATCAGTTGTGAAACTGCAGTTTGAACTTCTCTCATATAATTTGTTAATAGTCTATCAACAGGACTCATTATGTTCAATATTTCATTTAAAGTTCTGTCATGCTTAAGTATTATTTTAGTTGCCCGTTGCATTACATCCGCTTGTTCATTTAGAATGATTGCAGTTTCATTTATGAATCTTACTTGTTCATCCAGTCCCCCTCTAATTCCATCTAATGTTTTTTGTATTATTTCTAGGTCTATACTCAGTTGTTGCGCTTTAGTACTCAGTGTTCCTACCGAAATAGAATTGGCTGTTGATATTGTGGTACCTATTATGGCTCCAACTATAGACATTACCAATGATATCGCGAGCATCACCGCACCTCTCTTTCCTCTCCTCTTCTTATTGTCTGCTGAATTCACGAATGTTTTTTCCAATTGCATTAATATATCTCTTATTGACTGCTTAGTGTCCTCTTTTCTTATTTCCAGCCACTCTTTAGTCTGTTCAATCTTAATTCCGGTATTGTTCAAGTGTTTTTCAATCAAAATCTCAGGATTCAATGGTATGTATATATTTTGGAAAATCATCCTTCTATCACTCATGATGAATCCTGGTGCCTCTTCCACCGCGATACCAGATGCTGGTACAGGTTCAATGACAACCTGTGCTTCTGAATTCTTGAAGATCCCTCCAAATATCATCATCATTAACCATATCATCGGTATCATCTTCAATGCTGATCGCTTTGCAGCCTTGGTCTTCACCCCTCTTTGGGGCTTTCCTGGAATCCGTCCACGTGGGCTCCAGGACTCCATCGTCTCCCGTGGGCTCTGATCCCGGAACCTCCGACCAAATAATGTTAATTTTCTAAATCAAATAGAAAATAAACAAATTAAGTACATAGCACAATACTAACTTCACCCTTTTGCCAAAAATAAAACATGCTTGGTAAAAATATTTCGTTTTTTTTTTCTCCTGAAATTAAACACAAGTTAAAAAGAAAACAAGCACATATAAAACAGCATTCAATATTTAATACATTTTCTCTCTGCACACCAACCATGAGCTTCCATTATATATATTTATTTATTTATTTATTTTATATTATATATTTGTACATATATTACAGTGTTTATGTGCCATTATAACAATCAACTTTTTAACTTCTTTGTCACTGCCTCCTGATTGTACCCATTTATTTTCTCTTTTTGTGTTCAAGGGACTTTATCTGTTTCTACATGCTCAAGCTGCCTGATCTCATGTCTGGGATGGCATGGTTTGATTTGATTTACATGGACAAACTGCTCTATTGCCGTTTCACCTTCATTTTTCAAAATTTTATAAACTACAGGAGAGACCTTATCTATAATTCGAAATGGCCCCTGCCAGGCTGCTAGAAATTTAGAATTTTTCTGTTTACTTTTTCCAAAATGAAACTTGTACACCTGATCCCCTACACTGTATTCCTTTACTGATGTCTTTTTGTCATAATAAGACTTTGCACTGTCAACAGCTCTTTCCAGATTTCTCTGCACAAAAGCAAATGCATGTTGCAAATGCCTCCTCAGTTCATCAATATATTCATGAACTGTGGATGCACTCACAAGTGTCTGCTCATGTGTTCTGTATAGTAGGTGTTGTGGTAACACCATTTTCCTACCTGTCAAGACCTCATAGGGGCTAACACCTGTTGCTTTGGCAGGAGTTGATCTGATTGCCATCAAAACCAACGGTAAACGTAAATCCCAGCTGGAACCTGCTTCTGCCACAAATTTCTTTAAAATATCCACAACAGACCTATTGCTTCTTTCAACTGTACCTCAAGACGCTGCCCGATATGCGATATGTAGTTTCCTTTTCACACCTAGTATTTGCCATACCTTACTCATTAGAGTACTTGTGAAATGACTTTCTCTGTCTGACTCAATTTTTTGTGGCAACCCAAACCTTGAGAACACATGGTTCACCAGCAATGTGGCTGCTGTTTGCGGACTACAATCTGGTGCAGGAATGCATTCAATCCACTTCGACATCAAACATACCACACTCAAAATATAACGGTTTCCCCTGCTCGACCTTTTTAAAGGACCTACATAGTCTATTTGCAAATCTGACCATGGGAGAGTTAGGCCTCTTTTCATCAATGGTGCTCTATGCATTGGTGAAGCAGGTTTACATTGGGCGCATACTAGACATCCTCTAGTATATAATTCCACATCTTGGGACATATGTGGCAAGTAAGCATAATCTTTTAGTATTTCTAATGTTTTTTGTGAACCTCTATGGCCTGCAGTTATGGCATCATGTGCATGGTGTAGCATTAGCCCTCTGAATGAAAGGGGTACTACCCACTGTATTTGTCCTGTTATGGACTCTCTAATCATGAGTCCATCCTGTAATCTAATTCGTGTTTTGTTCTTTAATAGCACACTCAACTCTTCTTTTCCCATACAATCATTTTCTGTTAAAGAATTTTGTTCAGGATCTATCAAATGATTATAATAGATTCCCAAAATTCGATCATTCTTTTGTGCCTCAATCAAATCTTGGTCTGGCGTGTCATGACTCCACTGCACCACCGGTTGATCTACCTCCTTTGGTGCTTTAGAACGTGTCACTGCATCAATTTGTATTTCACCCATTAAATAATCAGTAGGTAGCAATTCTCCCATCACAGCCCCAATCTTAGCCAGGTGGTCTGCCTTATCATTTCCCTCCTTATCCTCTCCTGGTGTTTTTAAATGCCCACAAATTTTTCTCCAGTATATTGTTAAATTATTCTCTGACACCAATTTGTCTATGGCTTGTATCATTTTTCCATGTTTAAGTGGCTCTTTGTTGTATGTAACCATGCATCTTGCTTTCCAACCAGGCAAATACTCCACAAAGCTATTCCGTGCATAGTCAGAATCAGTCACCAGGACAATTTCACTGAACTTTTTATCAACTGCAGTAGCAATTGCTTTATAAATGGCTGCCAATTCCGCCACCTGACTGCTCCTATCTCCAATCCTCATCCCTATTCTGGGGACGCCTTCACGTTTCAACCAGACATTTCCTATTCCTGCCAATAACTGTTTATTACTGTCATTTTCAATGTGAAAAGCACAACCATCCACATATATAGTTGGCAAATCCTTGCATGTTTTTTCATCAAAAGCTTTGTGTGGTGATTGTTCAAATTCCTGCAAACTAGTTTCCACTTCCATTTCATTTGGTATTTGTTCAGCTGCACAGTCATGTAAGTCAGCTAACCCTTGAGCAATTGGGTTCTTTTTATTTTGTCCATATCTCACTTCTACGGGAAAACCTTGTAATGCCAGCGTCCATGAAGTGATTCTGGATTGCGCTAGATTACCTGATCTAATTCTTTTACTCTCTAAAAATTGCAAAGGTTGATGATTTGTTTCAATAATCACCTTTTCTCCCTGAACAATGGGGTGGAAATGTTGTAGCGCCCACACAGTGGTTAATAGGGCCTTTTCACATTCATTAAATTTCATTTCAACTTGGGAAAATGCCTTACTTGCATAGGCAATGGTTTTGTGATTCAAATCGTGTTTTTTTGATAACACTGCTGACATACAATGTTCAGAAAAACCTATTTCTATAAAGAAATCCCTGTCCTTTATGGGGTATGCTAAACATGGTGCCTTTACAAGACATTCCTTTAATTTAGCCACTGCATCAGACTGCTCTTTTTCCCATTTCCAGGGAGTATTCAGTTTAAGCAGTTTAGTCAATGGTTGAGTGATTTCTGCATAATTTTCAATGACCTTTCTGTTATAGCCTGTCATCCCTAATAAACTTTTTACTCCTTTCACATTTTTAGGATCTTTTAATCTTTGTATGGCCTCTATTTTCTTCTTTTGTGGATTTGGCCCATGTTCAGTCACTTCATGCCCTAGAAAGTTCACTTTTTTCTTGCACCATTGTGCTTTTTGCAAAGATACTTTGGCGCCTGCTTTCTGCAATTGGCCAAGTACATGTCTTATTTCATCAAAATGGCTTTTCAGGCTTTCATTTTTTATCCGGATATCGTCCACATAAACTATTGTTCCTCTTTCCGCTGCATCCGGCATGGCCTTTCTCAAAAATATGCCAAATTCACTCCCACTATTGATGTACCCGAACGGAGCTCTAAGCCAGGCATATTGAGTCCTGTCAAATGTAAAGGAAAATAAATGTTGTATCTCCTCTGCCAATGGCACGCACCAATATCCAGAGGTGAGATCTAATGTGGTAAATACATTTGAACCATGTACCTGAGCTAGGCCCTGATCAATGAATGGCAGTGGCCATCTAGATACTGGTACTCTTTTATTTAACTCTCTCAAGTCTGCACATAGCCGCCATTGACCATTTGGCTTTAACACACCTTAAATAGGTGTATTGGATGTGCTATGAATGGGCCTGATGATTCCCCGCGATTCCAAATTTTTAATAATCTCTGCCAATGATTCTAAACATGCCAGCGGTAGTCTATACTGGCGTACAAACACTGGATTTCTGCTACACCCTTCTGGTAGTGTGGCCACATGTAAATCAGTTAAACCACAATCATAAGCATCTTTTGCAAATACATCCTTAAACTCCATAAATATCTCCCGCAGATTGTCCCTATCCTCATTGCTTTCACACGCATCCGCTAAGGAGATCTGCTCTTCTACCATTTTGGAAAATTCTGGAAAATCTTCTGGTAAGGGAATCTCGGCGCTTTCCTCTAACTGTGTGGCTGTGTCTTTTTGTAAAGCTGCCACTTTTAAATATTTTGGCATATCAGCTTCCACTTCAATGGGCTGATTTTCTGTTTCATTTTCATTTAAATTAAATATTATGCAATCCTCTTGATGGCAGCACACTGTCTCATTTGAATCATAAGGATACACAGAATGAATTTTAAATATTCCTTTGGGCTGAGAGTCCAGGTGTTCTGGCAACTCACCCTTGGCATCTACATACTTTTCAGGGATATTTCCAATCACCATGTTATTTAAATCTGCCGTATAATGTGACTTTTGTATGGCCATTCCTAATGGGGAGTTTTCCTCTAAATTAATATCCTGACAACCTTTATTATTTACCATAATTTTTACAGATCCTTCACCAATGTCCACCAATGGAATGTATTCATAATACAGGCCTTGCTGTTTTATGGATTCATTCAGGCATACAAATGCATCAGAGCCTTTCATCTGCTGTCCATTTTTGCATTTCAGTGTTTTTGCAAACTGTTTTGTAAATGCAGGAATAATAGTATCTTTCCTCATTTGTAATTCGATTGCATAAGGAACCAGTTGTGCACAATGATAAGCCCTTCTTTTGTCTTCAAATTCAGGTGCCGGACCACCTAGGCGTGACCATATTTTTTGATTAAGGAAATCTAACACCATACACATTCTGTGCATGATGTCATTGCCCATGTAAAATTCATTTTGTGCTCCACTCACTAGCCATACATTATGGTAAATTGTTTTCTGCCCAATGCTAATTTTAAGCATGCACCTGCCTGCAATTCGGTTTTCAAAGTCTGGACTGTCCAACCCAGAAACATATTGGTTTTTAATCCTAAATTTCGGGATTTCTTCCCTCTCCATTATTTTTTGCAACAATTTCTCATTAATGAAACTCCTTTCATGTCCAAGCGCTAAAGTGGCTTTTATTGTTTTAAAATAGTCATTTATACCAACATGAACCCATGGTTGCTCATCTTCCATGTGTATTTCTGCCAGAGTGGTAATGTGTTTTTCTGAATCTGTTTTAGGAGCAATATTCTGTTTGCATGTTTTCTCTTTTAAATAAAAACGTAATGTGTGCTCATCTATGGCAGTCTGCCAATTTTTCCTTGGGTCCAAGTATATTTGTACACGTAGTTTTTCATTGTCGCTCCGCATTTTGTCTTGACACATTAATATAACAGTGACACTAGGTATGCATCTATTCTGGAGATATACCTCCACAGCATCATTTGTTTTGGCAACGGTGTGACATTCATTTATATTGCTGTTTTGTGAGTTTAGTTTCTTAGGCCTCAATGGTTTTTTGGTTAAGGACCACAGCACTCCATTCACCCCGTCTATGAGAGGAGACAATCTTTTCAGGCAATCTGTCCCCATCAGAAATGGAATTTCACAAATAGATGTGATCAATACCTCTTGTTTCATTCTGTGCTTTCCTATTTTTATGTCAACCTCAGTTACACCTATGATGGGCACCTCCTCCCCATTAAAGTTATGCACTGGGCCTTGATTTTCCTTCACTGTGATCTGACTCTGTGGGGGTCTCCCTTCATTGATACTCTTTACCAGCTCCTTGGACATAATTGTGGCCTGTGCGCCAGTGTCAATCATAGAAAAGGTGTGGCATTTTTCTTCTACAGTGATGGGTGCATAATATCTGTCCTCAACTTCCTCTAATACACATAAGAAATGTGAATTGTTACTGATTTCAGGGCTCACCTTTCTCAGGTCTTTTTCACTTTTGGCTAAACACATTGGTAAATGGAAAGACATTTGTCCCTCCTTTTTACCCATTTCTGCGCGAGAGACTTTATTCATTTCTCCATGATCAGAGGTTGTTTGGAGTGTGGCCACTGTTCGCCCATCCATCTGGGTAACATCAGAGACCACATTACAACCTTCCAACTGAACATGTGTAACAACATCATTCAGCAATTTGTCATTTTTTAATTCTGTGCATTTGTGATCATTTAGTGTGATACCAGCCCTTTCAGCCTCTTCAAAAATATGTGGCTCAAAGAATTCTTCAGGTGATTGACTTGTACCCTCCTTTTGAGTATTTCCTTTTTCTGTCTGTGTTTGGTCATTGTTTTGCTTGCCCAGGGAAGGAGCTATAGCATCCCCACTTATTCCCTGTTCACTGGTATTCCCCATGCATGAGTCATTTTTCTTAAATCTGTCCCTTTGTTCTTTTGGAATTCCTAATGTTTCTTTTTCATTTATACAAATCTTTACTGTTTTATTTAGCTCTAGGTTAAACTGTACCTCTTTTTTAGAAGTATTTGCACTTTCTGTCACAAGTTCATTTACTGGCACTTTCATGTTTAATCCATTAGGCATCTCAGAGTCGTTATGCAAAATTATATCAGAGCAATCTGTCATTTTGGCACTGCAGTTATCATGAGTACGTAGTCACTTTTGGGAAGCCCCCCGGTCATTGCTATGGCCATCAGCCCCCTCTTTGGAAGGTTGTTTTTGCACTGTACAGAGCTTTCCTATTTGCTCAGCTAACATTTTCACTTGGGCCTCAAGGCACTGGAACCTTTCCATCTCTCTAGGATCCTCTTTCTGTGGCCTAGGTCGATATTGGTTGTTTTCCCCGTGATTGGATCTATTCTGATACCTCTCAGGTGATTGATGTCGGTTGGGATGGTTTCTGAACTCTTGATTCATTTGTGGAGGGGAGCGGGTTGCACCCATCCTTTGGTTATAGTCCCCTGGTGGGGAATCATTGTACTGACGTGGATTGTAGTTCACGTTTTGCCTCATGTCCTGTCTCTCAGATTGTGGGTACTGGCCCCTATGTTGATTTCCATTATCAGTAAATCGATCCACATATCGGGGTCTATCCTGATTACCATATATCATGGTGTTGGTATCAAATCTGCTCTGTGTCCCCAATGACTGGTAGGGACCATCATTTCTTTGATCTTGATTTTGTCTCTGGTTATTGTTCATACCTGCCATATCAGGCCGATATCCTACCCGGGGTCTGTCCCCTAAATACCTTGGGCTGATGTAGCTCTCTCTATTACTAGGATCATGTGATTGGAACATTGGTACAGGAAATGGCGATCTTTGTTGATTACCCCTTTGTTCAGGTGTCACATTATTTTTACCTTGGCTTTGAGCAGACTCAAGGGACATTTTGGCTGACCTGATTTCCATTACTGTGGCTGGGGGTTCTTTAGATTTAGGTCTAGTATCTTTCATTTTATCACTTTCTCTACCCTGAAAATAGAGTACCTCATATAGTTTTGTGCTTTGATGTACAATCCATTCAAGGGACTTGTCACGGTCAAATTCACGGACCAATTGGGATATGATGTCTTTCTGTAGCCCATAGAAGTATGCAGTTTTAAACTCATTGGAATTTGAGTCAAAAGATACATCAAAGCGAGAAAATGCTCTTTTTAAGTCTTGTAAAAATTGGCGAGGGGATGTATTAGGTCCAGCAGTATTCTGCTGTTCATTTAATCCCCTTATGATGCTGGCCGTCGGGGCATCTAAAGTTAAATGAAAATATTGTTTGTACTGTTCCTTAGGTATCTGGAGTGCTTTAAAAATGTCATGCACCGCTTCTAAGTGATCCTCAATGCAGCATTCACCTCCCTTTTTAAATGGTTTGATCAGGGCTTTAATGGATTTCATTATTTTTATGGGGCTACTTGTTGCAATGCATGGAATTGCACTATTTTGTGATTCAATCCTGTTTTCAGGTGTATGAGATTGGTGGCTGCCCCCAATGGGAGTATCAAATCCCCCAAGGGCGCTGCAACCAAGTTCAGTCACCGGCCCAGTCACTGGAGCACTAGCTCTTTGGGCAGAGCTAGAATTCACCTCCACTCCATTGAATGTGGTACCCTGCCGCCTCTCCTGGGACCTGGGAATGCACATTTGCTGTTCTAAGTCCTTACACTTTTTAAGGAGTCTGTTTGCTTCATTTTGCAAATAGTTGTTTTCATCACTCATCTTATTAATCACCTCCTGCATGTCGCACATTTGCATTTGGCATTCATTGAACTCTTTATTTCTCTTGTCTCTTTCTTGAATCATTTTAATCATTTCTTGTTCTGCACTCTGGCGATCACATTCTTTTTCACAATGTTCTTTTTGTAAAATCTGCATTTCTGAAACAACCTCATCTTTATCCTGTCTAATGTGGTCCACTAAGGCTTTTAAGTGTACCAATTCCTGCTCACTATCCTCAAATTGTTTCTTGCTTTTGGATAACTGAGCATCAAAGTCTCTGCATTTTAATTGCATGTCTTTTTGGCATACATCCAATTCTGCTCTTAACATTTCCTGATTTTTACTTGCCCCATCTAATTCAGTCTTTAACCTGTTAATTAGCTGAGTATCATTCTCCTGCATGCGCAGGGACTTATTCAAAATAAACCATATTTTGCCGCATAGCCGTATTAAACAGTCTTTCTCTGCACTTTTATCGGCTGCATTCAATAATCTTGTAAGGCAGACCTGAATTATGCTGCCTTCTGCAAAAATATTGTCTAGTTTTACTTTCTGCACCTCACCCTGAATGCGGTCACGCCATTCTAACATGCTGTTCGACGACCACGTCCCATGTGCAAACAACTTTGCCTCTAAATATTGCACTAGGTCTGAAAATGTGGTTTCCCTTTGTGACATTCTGAAATTCGTTTTTAGTGGCACACTGCTATTATAAAATGGGTTCCCTTTAATGTGCAAATGGCAGTGTGAGACACGCTTGCCACGCCCAGTAGGTACTCTATGATCACTTTCCCGGCCTGCAACGCATCATAAATATGTAGAGTATTTTGTGGAGATTTGGGGCCTGACGGTATTTTCTTACCGCCGAAAAATAACTTAGCAACAATCACTCCTTGTATTCAGATTGGGCCATGTACAACAATAATACTGTGGACATGCATTATTCCAGCACACAGACATGCGTATTTGGTATGCGTGGTTGGTATGCGTGGTTGGTGGTATTTTGGTGAGCATAATTCCCTTGTTTTATTTGTGGCCCCAATATCCAGAACCCCTTATTTTTGTTTAGATTTTTCATGTAATCACTAGAGAGACCTCAGGCTTGCATTTCAGGAACACCACATTTTCATTTTTAGTGTGCCACCATGGGCAATTTCTCTCTGTCTTATCTACGGCAGCGAGCTATCATGTGGTATTTTCACTATCTTATATACGGTAGTGAACTATGTCCCGGGCCTCCCTTTTTGCCGACTCATAGACCTCCGACAAACTACAACACACACAGTTATAATTGCTCATACTGAATTACATTGTGCACACGGCTGCAGCCAAATTTGATGTTTAGCTACCTTGAAAATGACAATTGCACTGTCTAAACATCTCCCCACATCATCAGCACTGTATTGGTAAATATAAAACACACCACCCGTCTGCTTTCAAATATTTTTGTGTATTATAAAAGTTGCATTTAAACATGATCTCACTCTTTACAGAAATAAATAAAATAGCACAGTAACAGCATTATCTGTGATACACTGAAAAGAGAGTGGCGGAGACAAGAACTCAATTTGCAACATTAAACACCTGAGTAAAGCACAGGAATCTCCTTTCCTACACTGACTGAATATTCTCGTACACACTCAGCCCCCACACTTCTGTAATTACCTTATCTGTTCAGCATGAGTTTTCTCCGGCTGTTCTCTTTCTGAATTTGGCTCCCTTGAAGATTAACCCCAGTGAAAACAAGCGTCTTTCGTTCTCAAGCCGGGGTTATTGCCTGGAATTCTCAGCTTTTGCAGCAGGAATGCTTCAGCCAGGAAACAGGTCCTTCTCCCAGCTCTGGCAAATCTCGAATGTCCTTCTCCTCTCCTCAAGCTTCCCCAGCAAAACTCTAATCACTGCCTCTAGCATGATACTTGCTATGACGCTGCTCCAATCAGAATCAATCATGCCATCTCCTCCCTCACTACACAGTGGCTCATTTCTACAGTAACCATTTGTAACCAACTGATTTCCTGTTCCTTCGAGTCCTTTGCTTCCTGTAGTTATGTGGACAGAGCAGCAGAGAAAAAGAAAAAAAATGAATGTGCGTTTAAAAGTTCACTTTCAGAGTAGGCCTAATTCTGCAGTGGAGACACATTTTTATTAGTGGGTTATGTTAAATGCAGTGTTATTAGTCAGGTTAGTTATTAATAAGGTTAGTTATTAATTTTCAAATGTGTCTCTTGCACCATAGGCATTTCAGGTGAAAAATAGTGTGCATTTTTGAATGTGCACGTGTGCTTTTAACTGTAAAAATAGATTTGCATCTTATATGTAAAAATCGTTTTTGACTGAATAGCCTGTCTTTACTTATATGTCCATGTCACTCTGGCAACACATATAGCAATGCACCACACCCATGTGGTGGTGCTGCATCAAAAAGAAAATTGCTACCTGTGCAGTAGTGCTGTACTCTGTCCTGTAACACGCCAAATATCCTTACAGTATCTCATTGCCCAATTTTACATTAAAATCACCTCCCAGGATGACTACCATAAGTGCTGTCACCAGATTTACAATTATAGAATCAAGCAAATCTTTTAGTGCCCCATGTTATATGATGGATGGGGACTATTGTAAACATTAACCAGCAGCAATTTATTTCCCCGCTTAGGTGTCACCACTAAATATTGGAGAGACTGGGCATTCTGTTCCAGCACTACATTTTCAGAATTTAGTGCAGATTTTATCAGGATTCTCATTCCCCCATAGCAGCGATCTCTTTTGTTTTTCCGCGCTGGACTTGAGAATTAAATATAGCCATCAAGACACAGTGTTGTTGCCCAAGTCTCCTGCAAAACAATAATGTTGTGGGTCATCATATAAGACACCACTTCCCTCTTTAATAATTTCAATACTGGCTCTGCTATTTTCCAACTAAGATGGATGATGACATGTTCAGGGTGGTGGGGAAACGCTTCAGTGGGTGGATGGCCAAACTCCTCATTTGCCAAAAGGGTTTGTGTTTGGTCCCCCAGCCCCTGGGGAGTTGGAGTGCCCCCCTCAGGGGGCAATAGCCAGTCCAATTCCTCAATACCTTGCAGAGTGTCAAAGCGGTTTGATGTAATAATTGCCCCTTCCCCATCCACAGGCCTCTCATGTCCACGTTAGAACAGTGAGTTATCCCACCCCTCCCCTTTATTTTCACCCATTCGGCCTGCTCAGAAGTTAGGGGGTTGAAAAGCACCAGATACAAGGCAGCTAAGGGAAAAAAAGTACTTGTGAAAATATTAGGCCCTATCATCTGCCACTTTGGGATGACTGCTGTGGATATATAGTCCAGCATGGCCTGGGCCATTGATGTGACTATGACGCAGTCCGCCATGCCCCTTTTGGGGTAGTACCTACCGATGAAACCCTTCTGGCAATCAAGATACCCCTTGGGTTAATCTTCATACCTGGTAGGCAGGTATTGATCTATTGAGGTGTTTTATTTATTAAAGAAATTGTGTTTTCTGCCACACCTTCCACTAGAGGTGAAATGCCCGTTTTGATACCCACCATTGGTGCAGTTTCAGGCGGGAGATCCATTACAATTGTGTTGGGTCGTAGTGTCCTACCATCACTTTGCACATTGTTTTCACAGAGCACCGATGTTGTCGTGCCTTTAGGGTTGTGTACAGCATTCATACTATTTCTCTGCCTACTGTAGTGCATTTGCGTAGGGAATGCTAGGGCTGGTTGGATAACCCTATGAGCCTTGCTCTGGGGCACTAGATGTGGGACATCTATGGGGCTGGCAGTCTTAGCCCCAATAGGCGCTACACAGTTTTTAATATATGGTTTGTAGGAGTTCCATAATGTCCTTTTTCATGCCTCTGATTAAGTCATCCATAATAGCAAAGGAGATGCTGAGAGAATCTTTAAGGGATACAATGACATTGAGAATGGGGCCTAACTTCTTGTCCAACACCTCTTCCAGGGTTTTAAGGTTACTGGATACTGAGATTGTAGAGTGTTCACCCTGTTCAGTTGGTGGCTGGGACAGTTCACTCTCCTCTTTGCCCCCTGCTGGTGTGCTAAGTTGGTTCATAGCAGGGTCTGTACTGGGTCTGCTAAAAAGACTTGATATCCCTCTCCCCACTGGGTCAGTTGAATTCACGGGGCTCGCGCCAGCAGAGGGGCTCGTGTCTTAGCACGGAACAAATGATGACGTGTCCACCAATAAACCTGGTTGGGGAAATACAGCCTCAATTGCCCGTTCAGTGTTTCTGAGTGTCTCCTCAACGTTGCCTGCCATTTGTTTTAGATAATCATTGAGGGATTTTTGTTGGGAGGTATGAGCTCTTTTTAACTTTGTTTATGGCTGTGGTGGGTCTCTAGTCTTGCGTTGCAACATAGTGGGCACAGGTTTACAGATACTGCATAGACGGGCCGTGCAAAAATACAAAATGCCAAAGTGCAGGGTGGGGGAAGGGTGCAGGATATACAAATAGTGTGCCTCTACTTTAGCCAGACGGTGTTGGCAATTTAAGACCTAGACCTGATTGAAAGGCAATTGTAAAAGGTGATGCTTCCATAGGTTAAAATCCATAAGTTAAAATCAAAACACAAAAATACCATTAAGAAGTATACAGCAGGGATAAATACACAGCAGCATTGTTCCTGAAAAGAGTAAAAAAACATCCACAGTTCAAAAGAGAAAACAAAACAGTGTTGTAATGTTAAAAATATTATTGCTACAGTAAAACTGTGAATAACAGGTTTTCAAAGCGCTAGTGCAAGCTGGCGAATCTCGTGAAATTCTTGTTGGGTGTTGGTGGTGTTCACAGGGCGAAACCAAAGCAGGACCAGCAAGTTTGCACTAAGCGTACAGCAACGTGGTGGAAGATAGAATTCCCTTTTCTAATCCGCCAGTAGCAGTACAGAGAGCAGAGCACAGCAAAGCAGCTATCTTTCCAAAAAACATCGCCCGGCCACCGTGTAAACACAGAACAGTTTGCACGTATATAAACTCATTGAGGTTGACACAGCGAGAGTGTCACTCAGTGTTTCAGTAAGAGGCAGTTTAGGCTGAGCGTGTTCACACACGGTCTATTGATACGAAGGACGGTGGAAATGGTCAGATAAAGAAACCCAATAGGTCGTGGTCACAATTATGTAGGTAGGCGCTTTTGTGGAATACCTTATCCCTCCTCACTTACTCATGTAATCGCATAATGCAGAGTACAGGGTGAGCTTGTCTTAGCCTCTATGACAGAGGGGAGCAATAACCTTCCCCCTCTTCAGGCCATACAGGGCAAACGTGTAATCATATAAATTAAGCGAGCAAGCAGTCAGAGTTCACGGTTACCTGGCCCCTGGCTCTCTGTGACAGCAGAGTGACAGCAACACAAGTGCATATCCATCGAGAATGTAATATGGTTTGATTGTCTTATCCTTGTTATTATAAGGCACAAATAAAGTGGTCAGGGACTCCACACCTCTCCTCGCAGCCACCAGCGGACCACGACAGACTACTCCTGCCCCACTCTTGCAACCTGCATCGCGGACGCGGAGGCTGTTTGTGCTCTGCTAGCAGTAGGCTATTCCTCCTCCAAAACGAAATGGAAAAGATACTCCACTCAGTGTGGGGACCACGGCAGACCACCCCTGCCCCACTCTCGTGCTGCACGCACGTGGAGGCTTTTTGTGCTGTTGCTGGCTCTGCTTGCAGCAGGCTCCTCCTCCTCCAAAAAGAATTGGAAAAGATTCTCCACTCATCCTGGGGACCATGGAAGACCACTCCTGCCCCACCCTCACGCTGCACTTTGCACGTGTGCAGACTTTGTGTGCTGTTGCTGGCTCTGTTAGCAGCAGGCTATTCCTCCTCCAAAACGAACTGGAAAAGATACTCCACTCAGCCTGGGGATCACGGCAGACCACTCCTGTCCCACTCTCGCCATTTTGGTAGAATATCAGTTTTTCCACCTTTCATGTGTTGTTAGTTTATGCTCAACCACTTACTAATGGCACACATGTAGATGGACATTTGGCCAGGGTGCAACCAAATTCCCGTTCACACAGAAATAAATGTGCAGCCTTGCACATGGATGAGCTAGGCCTGTGGGTGAACATAAATATTAAATAATACCTCGTAGAGGAATGGGCTTTGTGGAGACCCACACAGAAAAGATGGGGGAATAAAGCAAATGGGTGGAAGGAGATGGACTTAAACCTAAAAATGCAAGCCAATATAATGGTCCTGGTTCAATCTCAGATTAGCAGAATGGACTAGTTGGTAGTGCCAAGTGACGTTGACAAATCCAACAACACTATCATAAGCCAACTACTGATGTCATGTTGAGTATTCATCAGTCAAATCACAGTTCTTCTTGATAAGCAGAAAACTAAATTGTTAATGCACAGAAATGTTGATACTTCTATCAGTTGAGTTAAATGAGAGGTAGCATTATTTTCCAAGATCATAGCATGGACAGCACATACAGCAATTATAGTGCCTTATTTTAAACGTCTTTTTCAATGGGGTTTTCCCATTCTAACGTGTTTTTGTAAATCGTGCCCATAGTATTTTAAATGTTATAATAATCTTACAATGACTTTCTTCATAAAAGAGGGAGCAATGCATCTTGCAAGACACGTATCTAGAATACAAAACAATTGAGCATCACATTGGGTGGGGGTATGCTCTGTGCACTGTCTACTACTGTTCTTAAACCATAATCTGTTATACTGTTTCATCATCTGACTATTATTACGCATATGTAGAGTAGAAAATAAAAGCTTGCGATGTGGCAGTTTTATCGAGGAAATGTCGGGACTGGTTTTGAATCTCAGAATCTAGCTATAGATGAATAATTTCATGGTGTATCGGATGTAGTGTTGATGTCATCAACATTGCTGTCAGTGCTGTCAATGATGTACATACATCTTAATTATGTCTGTTTTTTAACAATGTATTCCACAGATTCTCACCATTTGTAGTTCTATAAAAGTTGTCCTAGCATTAACTCTAAATTAAATGATGTCTCAAATATCTCTGTTAAAATAGTACAAATATTCACTTACAGAACTAATGTCATACATTCAGTTCTTTATTTTCTTTTTAATGAATCCATTTTATTGTATGTTTCAGGCACAACCATTTGACTGAAGTTATGGAAGGTGCAATGTAGATAGATAAACGACTGTCATCTAAATGTAAGCACTTGAGTGGTAAAGACTTTCATTTGTGTTTATTCTCTCAAGGTCAATGAATGGTGGCTTTAGCTCGGAGCTTAAAATCAACCAAAAACGGTCTGCAGTAAGAATTCAAAATGAGTGTTCAGAGAGTGACTATCAAAACAATGTAAACCTACAACTGCAGATGAAAGAAACCAATGTAATGTAAGTTGTGATATGTTCTGTTTCAAGAAGTGCGCAAACAAAGGTGATCTTGAAAGATTACAAACCATATACAAAAAACAACTGACAGCACTTTAAGATATTTATGAGTGCCAGTGTTGAGACTGAAGATGCATGTTTGATGTTATTCAGTTTAATGAAAATAGCCAATGAGAAGTGCAATTAAGTGGTGCATGCAAAGGTGAAGTTTTTGACAATGGCAGTTATTTGACGACACTACAAGGAAATCTTTTTCTAAAGAGGTGATGATATTGAGAACATTCATGAAAATACTTAATGAACATTATTTTTTTGGCAAGGACATAACATTTAGCAATCCGTGGAGTGCAGCATTGAGTGCTAGCAAGCACAGATATACCTTGCTCAGCTGATCTGTGGATTTACCAGGTGGATCTTGGAGCTGGCCGATTTAATCCTACCTAGTTGTGTGGCATACCACAGTGAGTGCAGTTTTAAGTGCTGTGATGAATCTGAAGATGTCGTCCCTTCTTCCCTAGGGGAAGGATGGGAGGATAGCTCAGGGGCAACGTGTTTGTCGAAGCAAGATTGTATAGCAACACAGGTTCGAATACCGGTCTCGCGCGTAGAAACTGGTCTCCGGTATTAAGCGCGCTATCAAAGAACAATTATTTTAAAAAGATGGAGACGTTTCACATGGGGCCATGGTGCTGCCTGCACAGTAATATAGTCCCCCTCTATCGGATTGGAGATGACCATCATCAGAGAATGATGTTGTCCCTACTTCAATACACTTAGCCCCTTCTGCAACCCTAAACCTTGTTCCCCCCTCTCTAGATAGAGCCAAGTTAGTCAACCTAACATATATGACACAAAACTGAAAGACCAAAAAGTACTATCTATCATGCATATAGCTTTGAAACTGGTACTGTGATGAAGAAGATGGTTGGGAATCCATGGATCACTCTACAAAACAGAGTGAGCGGTCTAGATTCTCAAAGTAAGTGATTGGCCCAAAGCAGTCAAACGATCCCACACAGGAGTTTGAAAAAAGTTCAAGCTCAGCTGAGAGGCAGAAAGGGTTGAGTGATCCTCTGAGGAAGAACAGCAGGAGCCCTGCACATGAGCAGCTGACATAAGACACAATCAAAGCCAAAACTGGAGGAAGGGGCGAACCAGACCATGGTCCACAGTGAGCGGACTACTCAGGATGCTGCCTAGTGAATACTTTGGGTAACTCAAGCCACGTCGAAGCGCGAGAGGGAGAGAATGCACAGCTGTGAAAAGTCAGAAGACTTCAAATTCGCTGCAGATCATGCCGGACACCCAAACGCAACCGGATCATCGAGAAGGGAAGCTGCTGCCCAGGAACAACTGGTACCTACGAGAAAGAGACAAACAGGTACACATGTCACATGGGAGGTCCTAAAGGTCAGAGGAAGCAATGGGGTGAACACAGAAGCTGGAATAAAAGAGTCAGGGATCCTAAAACAAACCAGGAAAAGTTTTATACGTGGCAGGATAGTGAACCAAGCAAACACAACAATACACTGCAAGTCTGGGACCGACTCTCAAATAAAAAGTCAAGACTAAGAGGGCCTGGGACCCTGAATGCAAACAAAGCACACCAGGAGGAGTTGTATACTTGGTAGGAGATTGAACCAAGCAGATACAACGACACAGTGTGAGTCTGGGACCCATACCCAAATAAAAGGTCAAGACTAAGAGGGTCTGGGACCCTGAGTGCAACTGAAGCACACCAGGAAGAGTTGTAAACGTGGCAGGAGAGTGAACCAAACAGATACAATGCTACAGTGTGAGTCTGGGACCCACACCCATTTTAGAAGCCAAAGCTTAGAGTGACAAAGATTAAGAGGGCCTGAGACCCTGTGGGAGAAAGAGAGACAATTCACAAGTGAACCAAGCTGTGTGAAATATTCTGAGTCTGGGACTCTCAACCACCTGAGAGGTTGAGAACAAGAGGGTCAAAAGCCCTGGAACTGACAGAAGGAATCTTATACTAGGTAACAAACTGTGCAAACTAGGATAAAGAATCGTGAACCCAAGATGTAATCCCTTGTGAATAGCCCAGTGACTCTTTAACAAAAGGGATGAAAGGGGCTAAGGAGCCCTAAAGAACGGATATAAAATAAGAAGTCTAGGGGAAGGAGCACAACCCTAGCACTGGAACCTTGTGTTGTGGAACATTATCTTGCCTCATATTTAATTACCAGAGAGACTAGGAAATGTTCTCTTGGTGGAAATCACAAAAAACACTTTTTTCTTTGGGAAGAGATCATCCTTGCAAAGCAGCTTCAGATTATTAGTGTTAGGGACAGAGGTAGGCTTTTAAGAAACAACAGTGACCTACTTTTTAGTTTTGGACTTCATGACATTTCGATAGTTTTCTTTGAGGTAGGGAAACCACTCCTATCTATACGGATAGAGAGTTTTTTTCTTCAACCCTTTTTTTCATTTAATAATAATCTATATCTTAAAATATGCTACAATTGTGTCTGCACCTTACTTCTGCACCCTTAGAGTGCTAACAAGCACAGCTGCAGTAGTTGCAGCAGCTAGATAGCAGAGGGCTAGTGTTGAGTTTCTGTGCAGGAGTGGAAAGGCATAATGGTACGCTTATATACTTGCTTACCTTCTCTGAAATATAAATTCAAAAGTGCACAACCCCAATCTGCCCAGTCCAAGATAATGGAACCACCCCTCCCTGATTGACTGTATTGAAGAAGCAGTTATTTATTTTACTATTTTATTTATTGGATATTTATAATGCACATATACACAATGGGCCTCATTACGACCCAGGCGGTAAGTTACCGCCTGGGCCGTGACTTTACCACCATGGCGTAAACTACGTTTACGCCATGGTGGTTGGCGGACTTACCGCCCCATTCTGAGGTCGGCGGGGCGGTAAGTCCCCAATCCCCATTTACCCTTCCCCATTCCCATTTTTGCCCCATAGGGCATAATGGGAGTGGGGAAGGCGTTAATTACGCCACCGTAAATTACGGTGGCGTAATTAACTCCATGGTCCCTTAGCGCCATGGATTTTAACACCTGCTAAAAGCAGGTGTTAAAAGCGCCATGGCGCTAAGGGACCTCGTAGTTGGCGGTAAGGGGTCGGCGCAGCTAACGCTGGCGTTAACCCCTTACCGCCAGGGTCGTAATGAGGCCCAATGTGTTTTGAGGCACAACAAAACACGGGGGTACTGTAACAGGGAGGACAACACAAGAAACAATCCAACTAGAATTTGTGAATTTCGGCTCGTGCAAGTGTATTAAGAGAAGTGCAGAGGAGCGGGGGGGAGTGCCGGTCATGGCGGAAGGGCCCATGAGAAAAACTGCCAGGGGAGGCCAGGAGCACAGAACCAGGGGAAAAACAGAGAGTGCAGGGGAAAGAAGGTCCACGAGCTAAGTGTGAGGTAGGGGGCTGGAAGTGCTACAAGGGTGCAGGCCCAGCCAGGCTATTACAAGAAGAAGGGCTTTGAAGGGCATGTGCAGGAACGGGGGTCCATCAGAGACCAATTGCAGGTGTAGACTGGACTAGAGGTGCCCGGTGCCCTGTAAGACTCTGAAGGAACCAGGCAGCCAGTCAAGAGGCAGACAGGGACATTAGCAGGGCAGGAAAGAGGGAAGGAAGATGAGAAAAGAAAGGTCTTGAGAAGCTTCCAGAGCTTAAGGAGATCCCGCTCAAGTCTGAGAGGGGCAGGGAGGCCATTCCATAGGGAGGCACCTGCATAGGAGAGAGATTTACCCACTTCTCTCTGTTCTGTAGAGAGATGGAGCTAGATGACTAGAGGGCTTTAGCAGGGAGGTATTTAGGGAAAGCGAGTTGGATGTAGCTTGGTCCCAGGCCCCAGAAAGCCTTGTGGATGATTCAGAGGGTCTTGAATTTGATCCTCGCAGCAAAAAGGAGACAGTGGATAGATTTTAGGGCTGGAGAGATGGGGTCCCTGGGCTTGAGGGCAAGGATAAGTCTCACTCACAATCCAGTTCTGGATTAGTTGAAGGGGGTGAAGGGAGGAGGGAAGAGTTAGGCAGATTGAGGAAGAGGCAAAAAAAGAAAGAAGAAAGAAAAAAACTCCTTGAAATAAAACACAAAACTCCGAGAATAACCAGGGGCGACCTAGCTGAGACTGGGCAAGGCCATCCTTGTGCTTCAATGTCTAGCTCATGGCTTTTGAGCTTAAAAGTATGGAAAATGTTTCTAGAACTTTTACAATTGTAGCCATGAGCATGATTACTTGACCTGAAATCAGTCTGTCCCAGAACAGGTCACACGTTAGGCTCTCCTCGTTGGCCACAAATCTTGTGAGCAGCGAAGATCTTGTTTCCCATGTTCCCTCGCACTCCATTAACAGATGTTTGAGGGATTGGTGGCTCGGAGGATCGCAAAATTTGCAAAGTCTGATGGCTTTGTCACCCTGGTTTCTTCTGGCCAGTACCTCTCCGGAATGGGCTACGTTGAACTTAATTGCAAGTAATTACTTCATATTGCTCTGTCTGGAAATTTTACAAGGTAGCGAGGGAGGGACCCCAGCTTTCTATCCACTTGTAGGAAAAGGTTTGGTGGGTTGAGATTTCTTACTCCATCAATGGCGTTAATCCAGTAATTTGTTTCCAAAAGTTTTTGAACTTTCTTTGGATTGCAGATGAGGGTTTCTGGCGTTGTATCGCGCCTGCTCAGAATGTCACCCACTTTCTTCTTCAAACCATTGAGTTGCTTTGATTTTGCTTTTTTGAGATGTTCATTTACTTCAAAGTAAAGAGTAGACTGGCCAGCTGTTATTATTTTGCGATAGAGGGAAAGGAGTTTCCAGTCAGCTCGGCAGCCCAGTGAGGACAGACCTAACTCAAATCTATGGCTCACTAATGGAGTGCACAATGGAAGATTTAGCGATGTTTTCCACAAGAGCCCCTCAACTTTGTTCCAGTTGAAATACCAAAGCAGAGGCTTAGCTTCCAGACCATACAGAATTACCAGGACAGCTCTGGCCATGTAATATTTGACGAGGGGAAGAAATGAGAATTTGCAAAACTTACCATTTAGCTTCTTCATTTGGGAGATGATCTTTGTGGCTTTGTTCAGGATAACCATAGATACTTTGTTCTGAGAGGGGGAAGCTAGGATCTCGTAGCCAAGATAAGTGAGATCTACAACCCGAGGAACTACTTTGCCGTCCAGGGCCCATTTTCTGGAGCCCAGATTTTACTGGGGATGTTTGAAGATGAGAATCTTGGATTTTAAGGGATTGATGATCAGCCCATTTTGTATAGCATATTCCCCTAATTTGGACAAAAGCCGCTGCAAGCCAATCGTCGAGTTGTCCAACAGAACTAGGTCATCCGCATATGCCAGCCAGTGGATTCTCCTCCCATTTAACCTCGGGCTGGCCATTGAGAAGGGGGCTAAAAAATCTCCAAGATCTGACAGGAATAAATTGAAAAAACAGGGGGGCTCCGAGACAACCTTGTCTCACCCCTTTGAATACCTGTATTTTGTCTGACAGGTGGCCCAGGTCATCCAGTCTCACTCTTATACTGGTGTTCCTATGCAGTTCTATAAGCATTGCGAGTAGAGAGGCTGGAATAGCCCAACTGTGTAATTTCCGCCACAAGAGGGATCTATCTACCAGGTCAAATGCTTTGGACAGGTCAACCCAAGCGCCATAGAGTGGAACGCCATCTTTCTCACTTGAGTTTTCGCTCAGCAGGTTTAGAATGAGCCCATTTAAGCTAGTAGAAAGCCCTTTTCTGAATCCTGTTTGATGTTTAGAAAGGATCAGCTTGGAGTCCACCCAAAGTGTGAGGTCTTTTAGCAACAACCGCATAAAAATGTTGCTGTCAATGTCAAGGAGGGTGATTGGACGATAGTTTGCCGGACTTAACCGGTTGCCCCCCTTGAAAAATGGAATAACCAACGCGTTCTTCCATGGTGGTGGAAAGATCCTGTTTCGCAAAGTTTCCTTGAAAAGACCATTTAGCAACTTGGCCCACATTTTTGGGTTATCTTTGAGAACCTGATAGGTAAATCCATTGGGACCTGCCGCTTTTGATGTGGAGGATGATTGAATGAGCTCCACAATGTCTTGTTCCTTAAAAGTTAGGGACCAGTGGGTATCTGATGGCAAAGAAAAGTCCATGGACCCCTTTTGGAGAAAGTTGTTTGACAGATATGTCACCCACTCTTGCTCTGGAACTAGGTTGCAAAGGCAGCTGTTCTGACCACTCTCTAATTGATTCAGTGCCGCCCAAAAGTTCTTGCAGTTATTTGCATTAAGTAGATAGAGCATTCTCTCGCCTTCTTCTTGTATTTTCTGATGTTTTCTGTTTTTTTACCAGTTTCTGTAGGTCTGCTTGGCCAATCTTAGATCTTCTTTACATAAGTTTCGGTCTCCCTGCCCATTTCTTATGCGACGCAATGTTTGTTGGCGGCTTCTTTTTTTCTTTTGCGTCTCTTCGTCGAAAAGGTGAAGGTGTTCTTGTTTGCCTGCAGCCTTTAATTTGCTTCGTGGGCAAATAGACCAAACAAAATTCCTGAATTTCTCCGGGTGAAATTAATCTTGCCATAATAAGGGAGGAACTTCTTCAAGGAGTTTGTTCAGTACTTTCCCACCCTGTTTATATTTTGCTACTCTCAGTTTTCCTTTGCGACCTTCAATTTCCTGCATCTTGTTCGGATGCCTGGACTTCTGAATGTCAGGAAACAGGAGCTCTAAACTTGCATGATCACTTCCCCCTTTCCAATTTAGGGAAAAGTTTGGGCAGAGGACTGAGAGGCCGGGAGAAACAAAGATGTCATCTAGAGTAGACTCCAGGGACCCTTGATGCCAAGTTACACCCACTTTATCATCTCCCTTGAATTTTACGTGGATCATTTCAAGGTCCCAAGAGGTCAGAAAGCCTCTCCACAGTTTTCCTTTTCGTAGATTGCTCGGCTTTAAGTTTACTAGCGAGCTGCTCCAGGGGTGGATGTAATCTGCATTTAAGTCCCCTGCTAATAAAATGTGTGCTCCCTCATAATCGGCCTTCAATGTTGTAAGCACAGAGTCCAGAGATTCTAGGAACTGCTGCAATTTTGAATTGGCGGGATTCCAATAGATGTTAATAATTACTATATTAAATTCAGACGCTATCGTTTCCAGTTTTACCTTGCATGCTTGAATCCCCACATCATTGTTGCATATCGGTATAAATTCTTTTATGCTGTAATTTCTAAGTGCGATTATCATTCCACCTGCTGGTCTCCCTTTTGATTTTTGCAAGCTTCGAAGACTTAAAATTGTGAAATCCTCAATCTCAATAGGGTTGACGAGCCACGTTTCTTGGAATAACAAAATGTCATTTAGCCCTATGAGATCCTCTTTCACTTTCTTATTTTTCAGGAAGCTTGGGCCTCTTGTATTCCAGGAAACTACCCCTATACCCCTTTGCCTAAAGGCAGTTTTCCTTAGCCCCCAATTTCAGGATTATTTGAGAGATTATCTCTGGGAGTTTAGCTATCAGGTTCTCATTTATGCTTGGTCCTACTACCTTAGTCCTGCCTAAATCTCTTGTGTTCCCAGCTGGACCTTCATTCTTTGGGACTTCCTCCACCCCAGTTTGTTTTAAATTGGGTTCAATCTCGGATAAACCCTCCTCACTGGTTTTATAGACCATCAAGCCGTCTCTAGCGAGATCACTTTTATTATTAAGGAGGGCTTGCTGGGCTCTACTTGAATTTAGTCCGATTTCCACATAAAACTTGTCCTCCCTTAGTGGAAATTTTACACAACTTCTGATGAGAAAATAAATAGATTTTGATTTTTCTTTATCTCAGACAAAAGCACAGATCTGCAAAGTGATTTGTTCTTATTTTGTTTGACCAGTCTCAGCCATACCTTTGGCATTTTAAAGTCACCCACATCTTGTTCATCATTTTTCTTTACAGATGTAATATGCGAGCGGTCATCATTCCCCCGAGCATGAAAAGGGAGATTTCTGGATTTCCCCGTGCCATTCCAGCAATCAATGTCATTTAATGGAGGACTTAGAACCCCTTCCTCTTCAATACAAGATGGATAATGAGGGATGGTCTGGACCGTTGGTAAAGCTGGTTTTGGCACAGGTTTCAGAAATATTGGAGCCAGTTTCACAGCAGTTTTTGAGGAAAGTTTAGTTAGGTCCTGAATAGTTTTCTTGATGGCTTTGCTGTGTCTTATTTTTTGAAATATCGGGGCAATCTTCATGTTCCCTGCCCCAACTTTTTACATTGTGTCTTCAGGACCTTTTTTGGCGATAATATAGGATTCGTTTGCAAACCAACTCTTGAGGTTTTCACCCTGGGGTTTTGGAGATCAGTAATTTGATACGAGGGGCCCTTTTTTTTCCCTTTTTTCCCGATGACTAATTTGGGAAGGTTGTTTTGGTTTGGGCTAGAGGTCTGTAGCAGATCAGAAGATGATGTGACGGGTGCAATGGTTTCTGACGATTGCCCGTCATTTGGCAGAGCCAGATTTTTTAAAAAGGAGTTTGTGCCTGTGTTCTTCACAGCTGAGTTATTTTGTTTTTTTGATTTCTTCTGGGGTCTTTTTGACAATGGGAATGAGGTTGTGGATTTTGTACTACGCCCTCTTTTCCTTCTTTGCCTCTTTCTCCCTTTGAAGTTTTGAGAGGCCTCTGGGATCCAGTTATTTTCGCTTCGAGACAAGCTTTTTGGGGCCTTAACAATCTCTTCCAAAGAACTGACCGAGATCTCTTCTAGCGGGTCAATATGCATATTGGCCAATCTCCTGAATTCTTCTATGATTGAGTCTGATAATGGGGTATCATCAAAGATTGTGTTGTCCTTAGGGGCCTCTTCCGAGATGGGTTGGTTACAGGTTTTAAAATCAAGGACTTTCCTCGGAAGGTCTTTTAAGAGTTCCTGTCTAGCAGCAGTTCCCTTGGCACCCTCCTTCATTAGGCTGAAAATTTGAGTGATGTCCAGCCCCTGCTTCACGCCTTCCACTTGCATTTCTTTTATGGTGGGAACCAGGATGGTGTTCATGATATTACTTAAGGACACCATGGCTGATTCACTCTTGGACATTTCATTAGTTAGCTCCAAGAGTAAGCCAGCCTGAGTCTGCACCTCCGATTTCAGAAGTTCAAAAACTGAAACCAGGGAGCTTAAGACGAAACAAAGAGCTGACAGAGTACCTTCACCAGTTTGGGGGGAATCTTTGTTTGGGGCAATAACAGGATCGCTGGAGGGATTTGGGAAGTAGCGGGTATTACCTCATTTTGTACGTTAATGTCTGAAAGCTAAGGAAAAATCTGAGGACTTTCAGAGGAGGATGCCCTTCCTTCGACCTCTTGAGTGCAATCATAGGGTTGCCATGTGCAAATAGATAGGTCAGTCAGATCATTCACACTTTTATTTATTTTCCTGGGGAAGTGATCATTTATTCTGCGTTGTATCTTCTTTGTGGTAATTGTATATTCTACTCCCCGCTTCCATCCTTTCTGGATGAGGGTGATAGGGGTGGTTTCCTCCACTGTTTGCTGCTTGTGCGTGTGAATAAGGGCTTGCACAGTTTCCAAGGCTGGCTGACTTGAGGTTTGAATGGTGGAGTTATGGGGGGCATTCCCTATCTCCTCCCCTCTGCCCAAATATAATCCTTCCTGATCGGGCATGATTTCTGTATCAGGTGAGCTACAAAGTCTCATTTGATGATTAGACGATATTAGATAAAGAGAAATAAAAAATGAAAATTGCCTTAAAATGTATTTTATTTTATTTTTTTCCTTTTTTATTTTTTTTTATTTTAAAAGGTAATATAGCCTCCCTGAGCCTCCCGATTTTCGGGAATCCTAGAGGAGCACTTTTTTTCAGGACAGGGCACTGGGCTACTATTAGTCTGAATATTAAACCTCCCAGATCCTAATAATAGGTATGATGAATTATATGAAGGCCGGCAGTCAATTACCTTAAAATTGCGCTCCCCAGCGCCAAACAGCCGCACAACAGTCAGCGCCCTTTACCCCTGTCGGGCTTAAGGCCGCAAGGGTGGTAGCCTCAGTGCTTTAAAGTCGAGTGAAGTCACGTGATGGGTCACGTGTCCGAGGGCAGCTCCTCCAGGAAGCGAGTGGATGCCGGCAAGAGCCCCTAGACAGCTCGCAATGCTGGTATCACTGATGCAGAACGTTTGTTTGTGTAAAAGCAATTCACTTCAGGTAAACAGAGGCTGTTGCATTAGTCCAGCCTGGAGAGGACAAGAGCTCTGGAGACATTGAGTTTCTGGAGGAAGTTGAGGAAAAAGAGAATGCCTCTGAGGAAGTGCAGCTGAAAGGGGGCCTTCTTGGCAAGGTCTGTGATGTGAGGAGAGAAGGAGAGAGAGGAGTCAAAGATGACACCAAGGTTTTTTACCTAACAAGAGGGTCAGGCGAAGGGGCCTTTAGAGGGTGGCCAGAGTGTGGAAGGGAAAGAGAGAGTAAGGCTCCGAATGAGAAGGATCTCTGTCTTAGTGGCATTAAGGTAGAGATTTTCCACAGTGCACCATGCCTGAATAGGAGACAGGCAGTCCGGAATGAGAGAGGAAGAAGAGGAGGCAGAGGAGGGAAGATTGAAGGAGAGCTGCATGTCAGCCGCATAACAGTGGAAGTTAAGAGAGAAGGTGGAGATCAAATTGTCTAGAGGGGCCAGGTAGATGTTGAAATGCCAGGGCGAGAGAGTAGAGTGTTGAGGGACACTGCAGGTTGAGAATGAGGTGGTGGAGAGAAAAGGGCCCAGTTAGCCTTGAGAGGTCACAGAGCCAGGTCTGTGATGATAAGGGTATCACAGAGCTGATTTATCAGGGTTGCCTGATTGACTGTATCAAAGACAGAGGTAAGGTCAAGAAGGATGAGAATAGAGGGAGAGCTGGAATCAAGATTACAGAGCAAGTCTTAAAGGGTGTCCAAGAGAGCAGTTTCCGTGCCTCTGACAGCTGTGAAGCCAGACTGGTGGTCATGGAGACAACCAACAGATTCAGTGTGGTGGATGAGCTGGGAGATGGTCAGTGTGAGGGAGGAAGGGTCTTTAAGGCCTCCCTCCATTCCTATTAGAGTACACATGATATTCTCATTCTGTGGCCAACCGCGTACCTCTGGCCAAGGTGAGTGATACCCATTGAATGACACATAACAGTGCACGACATGCACGCCACAAAACTCCAATTTTTTTAGATACTGACTCCATTTTATATTAGGCCTCACTCTAACAGTAGAAGCCAGCCTGCATCTCTCCACTTCAGTGTTCGTGCACTGTCAGCAAGCCAACCGCCCTACCTCCACCCCTCTGCTGTCTCCACGGTTGTCCTGTCCTCACAGAAACCTGGGTGCGAGAAGTAACACATTAAACACTGTATTTTTCGCCTTCCCTTTTACATCACTGCCCTGTGAATGACCGGGCCGGAGCCTGGTCCTGGAAAAAAACATTTGCCTCCACAAACCTGCCTTGTAACCACAGACCACATCCAAAGAAATACTCTCAGAGTAAGCAGAGTCCTCTGCGTGCCCCATTTTTACTTTATATAAAGACTTGTCTTTTACTTCACCCTCACTTGGTCGTGGTCTCATTCCCTACTGGGGTGTGTTTATTAGTGTTTTTATTTGACTATTTTAAATATATTTTGGGGAAAGCCAGCTTTTACCAGGTTCTCCAAAAATGTTCCCAGGAAGGGGGTAATGGAGATAGGGTGGTAGTTTGCCAGACAAGAAGGGTCGGCAGAAGGTGTTTTGAAGATTGGGTGCACAAGAGAGTGCTTGAAGAGTGAGGGGAAGGATCCAGTGGCAAAGGAGTGATTGCAGAAATCAGCCAAGGCTGGGTGAAGGGAGAGAATGCTGTCCTTAATTGTACTTGAGGAGCAGGGGAGCACCTGTGTGCATGAGACTTTCATAGAGTGGACTTGTCTAGAAACCTCATCAGGTGTTATGGAAGAATAAAAGGAGAGCAGGAGGGGTCAGGAGAGGAGGGCAAAGAGGGGTGTGGAATAGGGGCGAGTGAGGACAAGATGTACTGAGTTTTAGAAATGAAGTGTCAGGCAAGAGAAGTGCAGAGGGCCAGGGAAGGCAGAGGAGAAGTGAAGACTGCAGTAGGGTTGGCGAGTTCCTTGCAGATTATGAAAAGTTCAGAAGTGTTGTTAGTGGCCACAGAGATGGGTGCTTGGATATAGGCCCTATTCTTCGAGAAGTTGGAGAGTTATGGTAGATATGAATCCAAAGTCACTGCTTCCAGACTCTCACAAAGAGGAATGAACAGATTTCTTTAAAAGAGTTTCACATGGTAGCTTTGCAATACAACGACATTGAGTGTCATTCAAAACCCTGGATTTTACTCATACTAATCAAGCTCAGGGTGCACCGGTTTGCAGTAATTGACTCCAGTTTTTGTCAGGACCCTCTGCCCTCTTTGACTCAACTGCTGATCTGCTCTCCTCCCTGTGATTGTTCTCTTTGGGGAAAGTAGGAGCTGAAAGGAAAACTAACAAGTTTGACACAATAGCAAATACCCCCCCTCTGCTTCTAAGTTAATCTCCAGTAATTAGAGCCTTATTTTCCAATTCCCCTCAAATGATCCAACCAGACTCAATGAACCTTCGTGCAAATTCAATATCAGCACTAAAGCTGGTTCTGAGTTCACTTTTGAGACTATATGACAATGCCCATGAGGTAGTCCAACACCCTACATGTATACTATAAACCATGACTGCACAAATGATTATTGCAGAATTCAAACATAAAGATGAAATCTGCAGGGAAATCACTATTCTTAGTCTCCAACACCTTAATGTATTATGACTCACTCGGTTCTTGTAACTTCAAATAAGGAGCACCAAGAGGTTGCCCAGGTAACACGGACCCCGGGGTTAATGATGTGGCACTACAATCTAGCCAATATTATGCCGTGCCTTAAAAGCGAAATCTTTGGGCAAATACAAACGCTTGTCCAGAACGTTTTTGCACTGCCTGTGCCAATCATTATGGGCAGAAAAAGAGAATGAGTGTTACATAATGAAGTTGCTATACAACTCAGCTCTAATGATCATTTAGTGAAGGCTATGGGTAAAGCAGAAAAATAAGAAAAAAATTAAAAATAACAAACCCCCTCCTGTGAAAACAGAGAACAGTGATACATTAATAATACCGTTTTTGACAGACATAGCAGGAACCAAAGACAATTTGACCACCAAATTACAAAATACTTATGAAGCCATTTCAATTGTACAAGAAAGGCATGACAGCAATATGCTCAATAAAGTGTACAGCTCAATAAAGTTAATCAATCTGTTTCACAGGAGGAAACAAATGTATTAACACATTAATCAAACTCTGCACTTATACAATGACTAAATGCATCACAAAATAAAAGATGAGGAACAACTTGGAAAGAAAAACATTGCTTCAGGTCACAAAGAAGGCCTCAGAGCTATCTTCAGTAATCCTTCAGATGTCATCTCAAATCCATCACATATATAATCTCTTTTGCAAGCAGTCCCACAATTGCCTCTTATTAACTCAAGGGACATTGGGCCTCATTACGAGGCTGGCGGTAGCCGTGCCTGTAGCAAAGGCACGGCTGCCGCCGGTATTCATTGTATTCCGGCACCTAGAAAAGGACAATTGCCGGGTCAGTAAGACCTTGCCGGACCCGGTATTTCCCCTTTTCTGGGCGCTGGAAAAAAATCTTCCCCATTCCCATTGAGCCCTATAGGGCTCAATGGGAATGGGGAAGATGGTAGCACCGGTACCGTTAGACCTGGTGGCTGCAAAGGTCCCCGCAAAGGCCCCCACGAGCAGAACTCGTAGTTTGCCGGTACGCTAACAGCAGTACTGGCAAGCTTACCGGTACCATTGTTACTGTACCGGCAAACTCGTAATGAGGCCCATTGGGTCTCATTATGGGCTGGCGCTAGCCGTGCCTGTACTACAAGCACGGCTGCCGCCGGTATCCATTTTTTTCCAGCACCCGCGTATGGATCATGCCGAGTTTGGTGGACCCGGTAATTGCCCATTCACAGGCGCCGGTAATAAGGGACTCCCCATTCCCATTCGGCTCCATAGGGCTGAATGGGAATGGGGAAGGTGGTAGCACCGGTACTGTTAGTAATGGTACCAGTGCTACCATCATGTTCTGCTCATGGGTGCCTGTATGGCCACCATGTCAGACCTGGTGGCTGCAAGGGCACCCGCAAGCAGAATTCCTAGTATGGCGGTACGGTAGCAACGGTGCTGGTAGCGATACTGGCGCCGTTTTTGTCGTACCACCATACTGTTAATGAGGCCCATTGTCTTTATGGAAATTGAACTATTTGGCATCAATACCTGTAGAGCAATAAAAAGGCACTAGACTGGGAAATGTTTCATTGAACAGTCAAATGGATAATCATTCTAGCTATGATTTAGAAGACATTCTGATTCGTTGCTTTAATTAATGGTTCTTTTAAAAACCATAATATCAAGATAGCTAAGGTGTCTCAACAAATAACAATATTGATAGGTCCTGGCTGTCTACAGCTTTGAAAAAAACACATAATAAATTGATTACAACCTTTAACATACATAATTTGAATATACTATACTCAAGTGGTCCACCAATCTCTTTGAAAACTATCTAAGACCAACTTGGTGTCTTGGCTTTGATATAGTTATGCTGCAAAAGGTCTGGCTACAAATCCCACCAGCCCAAGATGTCCACAAAGTATTTCTCAATGCTCCCTCTAAATGCCCCCAGCGTTGCCTTGTGGTTTCTATTAGTAATCCGATTGGAGGTAAGGTAATAACTTTTCAAAACAGATTGTTTGGGATTATAACAGTAAAATTAGTGGGACTTCCCTTTTTGAATCTGGAAATGCTTTTAATTGTGAATATGTATTATAATTGAGCATCAACAAAATGGGCCAGTTTTATTGACGATATTGGCAATCTCTTGCAATTTCAATTAGGCAAGGTAGAGCAGCTAAAAGTACCAATTGGAAGAAATTATAACTCTACATGCCCAAATATTGTCAATGTTGTTTCTTCATACCCTTTTGATTGTATTGGAAAGTCGAAAGTATGGGATTAACAATGAGCAATATTATAAATGACTGGGACCTAGTTAAATTTCATGGAAATATATCCAGTGACATCCCAAGTAAGAACGCTTGGCTGGGAGGAAGAACTGCAAGTATTATAAATTATGTTTATGTTAGTAGAAGGTTGTTTGTGCAATGTAAAGAATTCCTAGTTGAAGACACTGTGCGCCTGATTAACAGAAGCATTTTATAATGGAACAATCCCATTGAAAAAGGCTCTGTTAATTAGGCCCTGTGTTTAGTGACAAGGCTCTTAAAGTAAACCTTTTTGGCCAGTACTCAAAAGACTTCTCCCAACAAAGCGCAATCGGACTACTAGTTAATTTGGCTAAAAATCGTGTGAGCTGGAGTCCAATGCAAACTAATCTCTTTAATAATAATCCAATTTATTTCTGCAATTTAATTTCTCTAACCAAACAATTTAATCTCTTTTCACCTAACGACTTTTCTTCCTTCTTTACACTAAGATTCAGGTAAATGGGGGAAACGGAAACGTGTTATTCCAGCTTGTTTCATGAGAAATTATGACTACATTGTTCAGGAAACAAAAGGTAAGCAAAGGCATTAGACCAGAAATATTGACAACTTAAAAAAAAGAAGTGCATTGTGTTATAGCCAGTAAAATACATTGACAATAAAAAATGCAGAAAAAGAGAAAAAAAAAAAAGAGAAGACAAAAAAGGTATTACATACAATAATGCAAGGAAGAAGGCAGTGGTAACATTTGAATAAAAAAAGATAAAACCTAACTCTTTCAACACTTTCAGAATGCAATAGACAAGCAGGCTTCATGACCAGATATCATTCTCTCCCAAAAGTTCATGGTGTACAACACCCCTCTTTGTCCACAAAGCATGACAGAAACTTGACTCAGGTCCAAAGTACCACGATAATCGATCACTATGTGCCTGGGAGTCTGAATTCCTGATTTTGCGCATAGTATGCAAAGTTTATCCTCACATAGATACTTCTTCCGTATGAACTGGATTTCTCTTGTGGGTAGTAAGCTAAGGCGAAACCTTAAAAATTATGTTTGCCAATACTAATTAGGGAATCGCCTTAGATATGTGGGCAGATGACCTCTGGGCTTATCGTATAATGACAATGGCCTTTCTAGTGATGAGCTACGCATCTTAGATATTGTGCAAATCCAATCCATCCTTTTCAGAGATTCTTTAAAACTTAAATTATTCTGTACAAGATTGTTTTCAGTGCGCTCACACTCCTGCAAGATCCTTATCACATCAGTTTTCAGCCAAACCAAAATAGGTTAGAAGCCTCATTTAGCATCTCTCCAATATCTTCATACAAGGAATGCTTCTGCAGAGCAATTATCTGCCTATATAATGAATTAGCCCTTAAATCTATTTGAGCTCACATTGACTGTAAGCCCAATTCATGCCTCAGGCAATCTTTTGGGAAACTCTGAGGCAGATTTAACACATACTTCCACCATGTCCCTTCTAATCTAGCCCAGTCCGTTGCTCTGACTGAAGGATTTATGTCCAATCCAAAAATCAAGGAAGGGATTACCTTACCCGTATACAACTTCACCAGGGGAACCATGGAGAATGTACAATAGACATGGAATAGTTTCTTCATTTGGCAAGATAACATAACTAGTTTGCCTTCTATCTCCAGGACTAGATGAGCCATTGTGGGGAAAGACTTCTATTTGAAGCCTAAATATGAGACTTCATTACCAACTGGGATCACTTGATCATTAAACATTCACTATGTTCGATTTGGCAGGATTTATCTGTAAGTCATTTAAACTTGCATAATCGCCTAAGGCTCCTAACAAACACTGGAGACCTATGGGGGTATAGTCTAAAAAGACTATATCATCTGTGTAGGCAATCCAGTTAATTCTTTCAGTGCCTATCTTTGGGCTGGCCAGAGCATGTGATCTAATTTCTCTGCCAGATCAGCTAGATACAGGTTAAAGAGGCAGGGGGCAATTATGCACTCCTGCCTGACCCCTCTCTAGGTAGAGATCAGGTCAGATAAATGACCCTGCAAGTCTAGTTTTACCTGCAACTGGGAGCATTCGTGAAGTTCTATAATAATTGCCAACAGTGACATAGGTAATCCCCTTTGTTGCAATTTGCAGCACAGATGTTCCTATTGTGTCAAAGGCTTTCGACAAATCTATCCAGGCACCAAACAAGAGGGGGCCACCCTTCAAGAAAGACCTGCTACACACTGTACACATAATAAGACCATTCAAGGACATGAAAAGGCCCTTGTGAAACCCAATTTCGTATCTGGACAGAATCCCTTTCCTGTCAGCCCATGATTCCATTTTTCTTAATATCACCTCAGCAAACATTTTGCTATCAGAATCCTGGAGGGCGATCGGATGGCAATTTACTGGGTCCGTTCGATCACCCTTCTTGTAAATTGGGACAACAATAGCCAGGCGCCATGATTATTGGAGATGGTTTTTCTTCACAATCTCTTTAAACATAATCAATAATACTCTACACCATAGATCGATATTGGACTTGAGTATTTGATTGGTGAGGCCGTTAGGGCCAGCACCCCCAGAGGAAGACGATTTAGAAATTAATCCAGCAATTAATTCCCTAGTTAGATGCAATGACCATGACAAGTGAGTCAGGAGGTAAAACTCTAAAACAGAAGCCTTCTTATAAAGGTTCATCAGATAATCATGGCAATGTGTTACCATCACTGCATTACTTTGTAGACTGCCTAGGGAGTTCTGTAAAAACTTAATAAGCAACCAAAAGTTTGGGTTGTTAGGAATTCTATAAAATTGGAAGGATTACAAAGGGTTCTCAAATCAGAATCAGAAAGAGTATCAATATACATTTTCAGGCTATAATTTAAGCTACACCTCCCCTTTCAAATTTCATAATTCTCTTCATTCCATTATTAGCACTAAGGGCTCCATGCTGGTACCTGTCTGGGTTCGGTATGAAATGCGAGAAAACTCCAACCAACATATTATGATCATTACTTCTCGAACATTAAAGAGCTTGCATCTCCCAAATATATCCTCCAATAGAAAAATATAGTCAATGGCTGATCTGAGGGAGCCCCTTCACCAGGTTAGCACCAGAGGGACATGCCCCTCTATGTTCCCAATCGCAATAAGTAAATCCAACTCTGAAATAAAAGAATACCATTGCTTGGCACTTTCTGAGGGTTGTCTGCATTGATTTCCCCCAGGTATAGTTGTTCTAATATATTGAAAGATAAGATCGCCAACCAGAATTATGCCTACTGAACGGCAGCATTTCCAACAGATATTATCACAGCTATTGACAGAGTATAATCCATTACCCTTATATCAACCTTTGCTCCATGATTACCTTGAAATTTACAACATATAAGTTCTAAATTTAGTAGAATAGAATTTCGAATTGCAATAAGGAGACCGCCAGCCGGAAGTCCCTCTCCTCTACCAATAGCCAACTGTTCCAGTATAGAAAACCAGACCACCTTAAAACAGGAGATTAACCAGGTTTCTTGAAAGAGGATTAAATTATATCTGGTAAATTTTTCCTCCCTCATAACTTTATTTTTAAAGGAACTGGAGCCCCTCGTGTTCCAACCAATCCGCCTAAACTCATACTTCACTAGAGAGAATCCTCAGGCACGCAACATTTTTGAAAAATCTGAGATAGAATATCAGGCAGCAAAGTCCAAACTGTGGACCTGGTATCATGCTGGTGACTACCATCCTTAGTCACTCCACTATTGAAAAACCTCCAAGTATTAGTTTCTTTCCTAAGGCTGGAAGGACCACCTATCTCACAATGTTCATTCCTCCCTATCCCCTCCTGATCATTATCATTTAGGGATTCAGTTGAGACCTAGTAACCGAGAATTCTCAAGTCATGACACGCCACCAAAACTGCATTGGCCCCCAGCCGGATTTTAATCTAATTTCTACTATGTGTGTGCACTTTGAGTGGGGGAAACAAACATACTTGATATCGAGAGAGGAAAAGAAGTACAACTCAGCAATGTCCTTAAAAATCGAAAGAATAACACTACGATTTAGTGCTTTTGGCCCTTCTTCCTTATACAGACATTACATCCACACCCTAAAAAATACAAAGGGTTGACTGGGTCTAGAGTCTGAAATTTGGCCTTAATCGGGCTTCCCCCATAACTTCTATGGTCTGTGTACAATTTGCTTTTCCTTGGCGGTGCAATCTCTCCTATTGCGCTCTATCCACCGCCAGATCCTGATCTAGTCGCTGCTGAGTAGCCCCCACATTAGAACATTGCTGTTTCACCGTGCCCTGTTTTATAGTTGACAATGTTAATTCTAAAGAGACCAGACGGTGCTTCTTCCCACGATAAAATATAGGTTCCTACTTGATTGGGAACTGAGCATTGTCCATCTGCAGTCCCACACTACTGATCTTGATTACTGGACTGTTCAAATGCACCATCATGGTAGGGCATACAAATTGATTATTTTGATAAGGACATTTCTAACTTTGTGTCAAATCTACTTCGTCATTCATTTGCTGCTCAGAGTCCTTTAATGTTACTGTTCTTTAGTTATATCTCCCCGTGACCGTCTTTTAGGGCAGTATGATTGCATAGACACATTTTGTTTTTGCAGCATGCTTTATCTTGCAGACTTTCTGATTCTTCGTTTTTTGTTCTGGATGAGGTGCTGGAATCGCTACTCCTCCCCCATCGACCAATATTTTTTCCTTATCTTCTTATTTTTCTTATCATTGATCATACTTGATTTTAACACAGGAATTTCAATATGAGATGGAGTCGCAGTCTGAATAGTGACCACACTCTTACTACTTCACTAGTTGTCATCTGAGATCTGCACCAGTCATATAAACTCTTCTAGGACCGATTCGTATAAAGCAGTGTCGTCCAAACCCTGACTCGTGCCATCTGGGGCAGCAGGCTCAGTTACGGTCTCTCTTTTCTCAAAATGATATACTTTTTAAAACCAGGTTTCTTGAAAGAGGATTAAATTATATCTGGTAAATGTTTCCTCCTTCATAACTTTATTTTTAAAGGAACTGGAGCCCCTCGTGTTCCAACCAATCCGCCTAAACTCATACTTCACTAGAGAGAATCCTCAGGCACGCAACATTTTTGAAAAATCTGAGATAGAATATCAGGCAGCAAAGACCAAACTTTGGACCTGGTATCATGCTGGTGACTACCATCCTTAGTCACTCCACTATTGAAAAACCTCCAAGTATTAATTTCTTTCCTAAGGCTGGAAGGACCACCTATCTCACAATGTTCATTCCTCCCTATCCCTCCTGAACATTATCATTTAGGGATAATATAAATTAGAACTGACACATTCTCATTCAAGGTCTCAATTTGCTGATTTGTAGAAGTCCATTTGCCATGCAAGTCAGCTATAGCTGTTGCCTGCTGAGTCACATCCCGCCACTTCTTTAGTTAGCTCCAAAATAATGAATGCGTGTACCTGAACTTCTCCCTTTAAAAGTTCAAATACACTGACTAAGGAGTTTAGGAAAAAGATCACTGCCCAAAGGGTTGCTTCACTTGTCTCTTTTAAACCAACAGACATGGCTGCTGGTGGGCAGGCATACCTGTTGCTTGGTGTTTGCTGCTTTGCTTCCTGCCTTCCCTGTAATTGAGCTGCGGTTGAAAAAATAAGGCTCAGAGCAAAGGATTTCTCTCGGGAGGAAGGATAGCTCGGGTGCAACGTGTTTGTCTTGGAAGCAAGACAACACAGAGCAACAACGGTTTGAATCCTGATGCCACACTTAGGAACCACTTGCTGGTAATAAGGACGTTCTAAATGAACAATTATGATTAATCATGAGAGAGCATGGTAGCTGTTCAGGCGCACAAGTCCCCGGGCTTACTATCTTGGGGGTGGCTACTAAATCCTGCATCATGAAATGACCCATGCCTGGAGTCTCAATTTCTTCACTTGTGTCATAAGACTCTGCACCACCCAGGCTCTGACATTTTCTTTTAGTGAAAAAGTCTGTACATTTTCATTTTTATAGTGGTAGCTGTTAAAGTATACTCAAGACCATTTCAAATGTTGCTCGGGATTCCAAACATGCTCAGAGTGGATTTACCAACCCCCTAAGTTATTTTACACAGTGACTCACGAGGATAAAGGTGTATGATTATCACTAATGAGCTGTACAAGGGGATTTAGAGACTGAAACTGGGACTTAAACGCTGTTTTACATGGATTCTTACCCGACTTTCCAAGGAGTGCCGTCTCACCCAGTTTGGGAGCCCTTAAATGATCCCACTGTGGGCCACTTTTAAAATTGTACACGTGCAACATCATTCCTGAAAATCCAAAGGGGGAAAGACTTACTGTGCGATTAAAAGCACTCCAATAGCCACCCAATAATTAAGATGGTTGTTTATTGAGTTCGATATGGCTTGATATTCTGGTCTTCAGAAATCTGGGCTGCCGGCCTTAATAGTAGGAAAGCATGTCAAATGAAGCTTAATACTATTGGAAGTTCATCAAGTGCCCAATAATTAAAAACTACAAATATGTTGTTTTGTAGAGGATGAAAGGGAGGGGACGATGGCACTCTGGGGCATCCTGCCACTCTAGCCTTGAATCAAAATGAACAAACGCTGTGGATGAGGCTGAACAAACACAGCATTCACAGTCTGTTTTATTAGCAGCGGCTAGACCCGTTCGGACCCAGAGGTCAAATTTAGGCTTATCACATTCGCTAGCAGTACTAACGAGACCTCTTAAATGCCTGAAGAGGAATTCCAATACCCGAAACCCGGTCCCACCGTGGACCACAGCTGACCAAACTTGTATTCCACACTCTGTGCCGTGCCCCGCACAGCGAGAAAGAATTTGTAGGCGAGTACTGCAGGCTCCTCCTCACCAATGGCAGCCACTGAACAAATAATGCAGCAGAAAAGTCCTTTGCCTCCACAGCTGACCACACTTGTACTCCACACTCCACGCCAGGCTCTGTGCGGGGAGTATTAATTTGTAGGTGAGTACTGCATGGTCCTGCTCACCGATGACAGCCACTTAAAAAATACTGCAGCAGAAACGTCCTTTTCCTCCACAGCTGACCACACTCGTACTCCACATTCTGCACCACACTCCGTGCAGGGAGAATTAATTTGTAGGTGAGTACTGCCCGCTCCCACTCACCAATGACAAACACTGACAAAATACTGCAGCAGAAATGTCCTTTGCCTCCACAGCTGACCACACTTGTACTCCACACTCCATGTCATGCTCCACGTGGGGAGAAAAAATGTGTTGGTGAGTATTGCACAATCCTCCTCCTGCCCTTTAGGTGAAAGAAATGTCAATTGCACAGAAACATCTATGATCCCCAGGCAATTAAACTTTACAACTGAAGATTTATGAAACCATTATTATGTCCTTGGAATCCTCTTGAGCCTGTGGCGCTGACAAAATGTCTGCTCCAACATTAAAAGAATCACTTCATCTTTGGGCAAATATAGTACTCTGATACTTTGAACTAATTGTGTCATATTGTACATTCCACCTATCATACCTAGTTGTTTTTTTTTTTTTATCTTATCTTAAAAGCATGTTGAGAGTGCATGTACGCCCGAAGGAATCTTAACGCTAAATAACCCCTCACTGGTATGGCCACAGGCCTAAATGGTCAGCTAAAATAAAAAGGTTTTCAAAGCACGGCTGGACAATAACTGGTTCTCAGTGGCCTTGAGTGAAAGTGGCTGATCATTACAAAGTTTGGTCGCACCCACTAAGAAGGCCTGACCACCGGTCCTGGATAGCCTAAAATGGGCAACTTGAATGAGGCAGACATCCTGGACCTGACGTGTGCGCCATAGGGATGGCATTTCAACTGCAGATAATCTGCCCATGGCCATAAAAGGCCAAATGATCCAGACAAAGAGATTTGAAAATGATCCGTTTGGATACTGGGAGCCAATGCAGTTAACGGAGCACAAGAAAATGTGAGAACCATAAGGAGAACTGGTCGCAACTCTATCTGCAAGATTTTGGAGGAGTTGTAAACAAATTGAATACAATGGCTAAACAAAAACCAAGGAATTGCAGTAATCAATGCGACTAAGAACAATCAATGCCACCACCGGGGCGCGTGCAGATTAGAAGGCAGAAAGGACAGAATCCAGTGAAGAACACTAAGTTGAAAATGATCATTTGGATGAATAGCCCAAACCTGATCCTCCATAGCATGAGATTTTTACACACAAGCCTTTAACAACTGTTTCAGGCTTAGGAAGAGGGTCCAGAGCAGGAGGCCAAAATGAGGGCGTCAACAAGAAGGTGACCACAAGAGGGCAAACAACCATGACCTCCGTTTTAGGTCCAATTTTTAAGATGGGTGTTAGGTCTGAGCTAAAGAACTACAGATACACTGCCCTTCTTGATGTAGCAAGCAAACATTTTGCCAAACTGGTATTGTTGGATGTAGAGGAATTGGCAAAGAAGAACGACAAACTTAATATTGACCAAATAGGATTTCAGAAGCGAATCGGAACAAATCTAAATGGCTTCTTTCTATATCTACTGCAAAAACAAACATTAGCCCAGTGTACTTCAAGTTACACATCATGTATTGATCTTACTGCTGCATTCAACAGTATTAATAGATGTACACTGTGGGCTAAATTGATGCCTTGATAGTGCCACATAGTCTGTTAAATATGTTAAATATGTTACCATGGTTAGCTTAATAATTATTTTTTAAAAACTTTATTTATTCAATGGTCATATCTCAGGCAACATTATTCACAATCAAATATACACTGTGTACAACACTTCATAGGTGATCCACATCACTAACATCTTCACGTGAATACCAGCTTGGGATTAGATGCTATCTACATCAGAATTATTCTCACACAATTATATCCTGAAAGGAGCTCAAAAGTTCTTTAGGGTGGCATGTCGGGGTTAAAGAGAGAACACATTGCTATTTGTGTCCATTAGTGCAGGTTAATTTGTATAGCCAGTCATTAAGGCTGGGTGCATTCTTAGACATTTTAATATGCATTTCTTAGCAACAGCACATGCAACATTCAACAACCTTCTTGTAGTTTCGGAGGTCTTGCCAATATCTCTGAACAGGTACTTGAGTGGAGCAAGTGAGGATGAAATGTGTACTATGTCCTCTATAGGCCACAGAGACCCTACCCCAAAATGACAGAATCAGGGGGTAGGACCAGTACACATGGAATGCGTCTGCTTGTGAGCTCCCACATTTTAGGCATTCGTCAGTGCAATCTGGCACGAACTTAGACATTCTGGCGGGGGTGTACTGCAATTGGTTCAGGACCTTAAATTGAATCAGCCGCAACCCAGCATTCAAAGACACTGAGTGGGCCTCATTCCGAGTATGGAGGTAATCATGGCGCTATTTGCACCATGACTACCTCCAATACCAATGCAGAGTCCGCCCTGGTTCAATGGGGACTTACCGGTCTATTCCGACCTTTGCGGGACTGGTAAATTCCCATTGAAAAAGCCATTCCCCATTCCCATTTGAGCCCCCATAAGGATTAATAAGAAGGGGGAAGGCGCTAATAACGGTACCGCAAATTGTGGGACCGTTATTAGCTCTAAAGTCCCTTAACGGGTCCCGCCCATAACGCCTGGTAAACTCAGGCGTTAAGGAAGGGACCCGCTAAGGGAACTCGGAATAGGGCGCAAAGGGATTACCGGCACCGGTGTCCTTACCGGTGCCCGGTATCCCTTTACGCCCAACTCGTAATGAGGCCCATGATTTGTTTAGTTGGCAGTATTTGCTCCATTTATCATCTCCAATTGTAGTTCCCATGTGCTTTTCCCATACCTCTTTAATGGAGTTGTGCGGGAGAAGATGGGACTGTATTAACCTGTATAATCTAGACACTCAATGTTTTGTACCATCAGTGGACATGACAGCGTTAATACATTCATGTGACTCTGGTGGCTTAATAATTTTATATATAACATAACCCCATCACCCTGCAAAGATCGGTAACATGTTTTCAGGGTTATCTAGATAGTAATGATTTAGTCATTTACGCAAAGAAATCTAAAGTCATAACAAGAAATAGAACTGGCAAACCGGTAAAGGTGGTGGATGGTGGCCTCCACATCATAGATAAGGGCAACTCATGACTCGTCATCCTCCTTGACATCTTGGTTGCATTCAAGACAGTTGACCACCACATCCTTCTCTCCCTCCTTGCTGACAGGAGGAATTCTCTGGCACTGTTCTCTATGGGTTTACCTCCTACCTCTCAGGCAGACACCAGGCTGTTCAAATTAATTGTTTGCATTCTAACCAACTCCAGGACTCCTGCTGAGTTCCCCAAGGCTCCATGCTGTCACCAATCCTTTTTAAACTTTACATGGAGCGTTGGGGCACTCTCCTCAAAGATCCCAATATAACCATCCAGCAATATGCGGACAATACTTAGTTTTACAGGAGAGTAAATATCGCACAGGACCTCATTCATCTATGCGATTACCTAGCCATCATGCAGTCCTGGATGTTGACTTCGTACCTCAAACTAAACCCATCCAAGACTGAATTTGTCCTCATTGGTCGGCCCACTAAAAACAGTTAGTCCAACAATGGATCAATGACATGCACCTGGAATGTTTTGATCCACAACTCAGACTCAGGAAAATCCTTAGACTTAACCATTGACAGCATCCTGTCCTTCCAGAAACACGTAGACAAGAAGGCCCCAACAGCCTGGCTCAGAATCTCTACCCTTTGAAAAATCAAACGCTTTATCCCGCCACAGGACTTCCATACCATAGTGCATGCCCTTGGAGTCTTGCACATCGATGGGTGAAATGCTCTCCTGACAGGACTCTGTGCTGCTCACTTAGCTCCCCTAAAAGCAGTCCTCCACGCAGCAGCATGTCTTATAAAAGGAGCATGGAAATGTTACTGATTTTCCCCCATCCTACGTGAACTACTTTGCCATTCACTGCAAGCCAGGTTACCATCCAAGACTGCATGTGTCATCTACAAAGCAGTCATGAGTAGCACAACAGCATACCTGGTGGCTAAACTTCACAAATCTGGTGACACATGCTCTTCAGGCAGCAAATTGACCAACCGGCATGGATCACAAGTCGTCCGCAAAGAGAGGAACTGCAAACAATCTTTCTCTTGTCATGTACCCACCCTCCGGAACTAGATCCCGGTGTCGGCTCGGGTTGCCCCCACAATTCTCTAATTTTGCAAATCTCTCAAAACACAGCTTTTTCAACAACACCTGACCAAAGACTAATTCCAACGGATGCACATATCAATGCGCTGACCTCACAGTATTGCCCTACTGTTAAAAGATGGCAGACCAAATGCTGGCTACCCACACTCTGTACAGTGCCCCGCTGCTCTCGAGCTAGGTGCGCCCTTTAAACAATACAAATAAAATAAATTAGAGCATGTCAAAAATGAATTTTATCTGGGTTTCCCCCTCTATAGTCATACCTCAGATGAAGCAGAGGTGGCAAGACTAAAAGTGAAGGTTACTATGAAATTCTATAAGTTGAGGGTAGTCCCCTCATTGTCATATGGCAGGGGTCTGCAAACTACGGCTCTCTGGATGTTTTAGACTACAACTACCATTATCCCTCACCAATGACTATGGTGGCGAGGACTGATGGGATTTGTAGTCCAAAACATCTAGAGTGCCAAAGGTTGCATACTCCTGCCATATGGTCTTGACGCTAGGGGGCTTGCTTTGGGAGGGTCTATTATTCATTCCAAACTGTGTCCCAGTTCCCATAATTATGTATGTACTGGGGCTTTTGCCTTGGTCCATAATGATTAAGTGGCAAAAAGCTCCAGATTCTTCAGAACATACCAGACCCTGCCAGAGACACAATTTATGATAGAATCGCCATCAAAGGAAGTAAGGGCTAGTCTAAAGTCCTTAGTTATTGTATGAGGGATTGTGCTAACATCATCAAAGATGTAGGAGTAGAAATTGAGTTATTTATCACCAATCAGAAGAAAGTAAAAAAAAGGTTTCAGGCGAAGAAAAAGGTTAGACTCCTTCCATATTTAGTAGAATTTCCCAGTTATGCAAGAAGAAACCAATTTCAAATATGTTGATTAAATCTACTCCTGGCCAGAGAGATTTTAGGCATTAGGGCGAAAGGGACAATTGTTGAAACGGTTGTCGCTTTTGTACATTGAACTCTGTAAGTAAAACTTTGTTCCATGTATGCGTATAGTGTGACACACTAAAGGAGTTTTAAGAGAGCACTCCTCCTGGAAATCTGGATATTGCACCAGTGGAACAAACAAGAGATTATTTAGGAGACACTGCTTCTATGGTAAGCAAATGTATCTTTTTAAGGTAGGTTCCACAAGTTTTAAAGATTGGAAAATGCTGATCTTGCACTGTAAATTATGTGTGATAATGTTTTTCTTTTTCGTCTAAATTACTTGTTGCATTTTGTGAGTTTTCTTTGTATTTTTGTTACTATTCCTGATATCTCTAATTATTTTTTGTTAATTATGAAATGTCTATGGTTTTATTTTAACTTTGGCACACAGAAATAAATACAATCAAAATGTTTTCACATGGAAATAATAATCTGCAATCCTGTCCCCAGGCATCAATCAAAGCTTATTTCTTTGAAATCAGTCAAACTGTGCTGTACATGCATAAGCAAGTCCCAAAATACATTCAATGTAAAGGCTCTATATTAGGCTGCTAATTTGCTATGGAAAAACATCCTAGCAGTGGAGAGTGGAAAGTCGTGGGGAGGCTATCTTGTGCATTCAACTAGCAATATAAAGAGGAATAGTCTTGAGTTACAGTTAAATATACCAACTACCACCTTAATCGCCAATAACATGGCTATATATAGGCTATCTCCTAGGCAGTCAAAAACAAGTTCACGATCCAACAGTCTATGCACATTGGTGCTAGCATACCATCTTTTATAAATATTAGCTATAACAATACGGTTACATGCTGGCAATTCAACTAAAAATTGCAATATTGTATGATGATAAATTTAGTAATGAGAGCTTACAGTTTAACTCTCTTTTGATCCAAAAGTCTCTTGGATGCCTTTTATGCTGTCTGCTGGCAGGAGTGAAAAGTTACTATATCCATCAAACAATACTTCTTTGGGTCCCAGGTCTCTTGACAACAAATAATGTGTATTCAAACCTGCAATATTCCAGGACATAAGTTGAACATTTCCTGAACCACTCCTTAAAACAAGATATTTATATTACAAAATGTGGATGGATCGACAGTGAACATAGGCTGTCCATCTATAGCCTCCAAATCCATCCCAGTGTGTGTCCGTTTAGTACCTATCTCTGAGCTTTTTTCCTCTGACAAGGGTGGCTTAGTACCATTTTGCCACAGACGTCTGAATGTGCACTAGAATGAGATATGTAACAGATAGCACACTTAGCCATGGAAATCCTACTTGGATTTCTCCCCTGAGGCCCATGAGTAATTTCTGACAAGTCACGTGTTGTCTTACTCATAAGTATGGTATTAAGTGAGTGTTTGGTCAATTTAATATCTGAAATCATAAACGGGGTAAACCCTTCATCTGTATCTGCAAAATGTTGGGGGAAGTGCTATAATCTAGGGTCAGTAATTCATCCACCAAACCACGCAGAACTAAATTCAAAAAAATCCAATCAAAATTGCAGTCAGAAGTAGACTCCACCATGATGCACTTAAAATATTATGGATTACTGTAAGGCAATCTCTGACAATATTTATCCAAACAGTACATTTATTAACCAAAGTATGGCCTGGGTCTTCACTGCCTTTAATTATAGTCTTTGGACATTAATCACAACTATCCCATTCTTACTATGGTCGAATTCAGATGAATTGCTAAAAACTCCATACTTCCCTGAATACAACATATGCCCCTCAACTACATTACATGACCTTCTAGATCAAAGTGTTGCCCAAAGCTGCCTTGTTAGCTGCAGATTAATTAATTGGAATAAAAGCATGGCTATTGAAACCATCCAATGAGATATATGAGGTATAATTTTGGTCATTAGGCAAAACAGATGTACAGGTTCCAGATTCATCATGAAATCTTCAATTACAATCTTTCGTGTTAAGTTTTGCATATGCCAGTTTAGATTTCAGGTGATCTAATTCCATTTTCACAGCCAGGATTCAAGAATTAAGGTTTACCATCAGATAAGTGATGTGAATAAGTCGGTACATAGCTTGATGCATACAGAGCATTGACTCAGATGACTGTCTCCCACTAGAACCACAGAGTAATCCTGTGCCTACTGAACTAGTGGATCGATTGACATCAACACTACTTGATCTGACAGGTGTGCAGAAGCTTTTGCAGTTATCACCTCAGAGAGAGAGGAAACGTGTAATCCATCAAGTTGGGGTAAATCTGTACATGGATTACACAACCGGTGTTCAGTTAACTATTCTGTTTTTGATCGGTAACCTCTGTCACCACAGTCCTACTTAGTGGTAAACATCTTTTGAATAATGGAATTTCAAGAGCAAACATTCACAGTTCTTCAAAGGCTTGTTTGGATATTAACATTAGCAGAGGCTTCCTTGCTCAATAATATTCAAATGTGCGTTATTAGATACCATTCACAAACGCGTTAGTATGTGAACCTGGGTAGCCATGTAAAAAGTATTGCCATGAATTTGCGACCAACGCCTTTCAGCTTCATGGAACTAAAATTAGTGCAGGTGATTTTTTGTGGCATTTGGTCTATCCTTTAGTATTTTTGGATGGGGTGAACTTGATTTTAGATTGCAGCAACATGTTGCGATCTGCGGTACAAAGACCAACGGTAGAGTCCAAATTATCAGTTACTACTGTAGCATCCAATCTAGATAATAAAACTTGAATTTCATAGATTAAAACAATTGCTCAGTAACAGGAGCTGTAATCCTATGAACCTTATTTGTTTTTTCATTTGGGATGGCGAAAGTCTGCATTTGGCTTATATTTGTCTATCTAAGTTGCAGTAGCAGAAAACACTTCTAAAATACTTAACATTAAAACTTGCACACGCTAAAAATCCAAAAAAAGACAGAGAGGGTTTTTGGAAACATAAAACATCCAGCAGTTAAAAGAATCAAAAGACGCTGTGAAGGAAATGACCGACTGGTTTAAGGGGGTGCCATAGTTTGTCTCCCCCCTCACATTTTGGCCTAATTTCAACATATTAATATGCCCAGAGCAATTTAAAGTGCAAGAAAATACAAATTAAAATAGTATCAAGGTAAATTACAGGAGGCTCTAAGGATAGGTTCCGTTTAGGTGTGCAATTGTTCACGTAACAAATTAGAGATAGAGGTAGTTCTGAAGGACATACAGATTCATCTGCATGTCCAAGCAATTGTACGCAACAATACCATACCAAACACAGGCACCAACATCTGAACTTGAAATGAACCTCCAGCACACAGAGAAGGGCTGGTTTAAGAAGTGAAAATTCCTACCTTTTCCAATTATTTCCACTCCAGTCGGTGAAACACAGTGGCCCTCATTAGGACCCTGGCGGTAAGGGGTTTGCGCCAGCGTTAGCTGCGCCGACCCCTTACCGCCAACTACGAGTTCCCATAGCGCCATGGTCATTTTTCCGCCCGCTTTTTGCGGGCGTAAAAATCCATGGCGCTATGGGACCTCGGTGTTAATTACGCCACCGTAGTGTACGGTGGCGTAATTAACACCTTCCCCACTCCCATTGAGCCCTATGGGGCCGAAATGGGAATGGGGAAGGGTAAATGGGTCAATGGGGACTTACCGCCCCGCCGACCTCGGAATGGGGCGGTAAGTCCGCCATCCGCCATGGCGTAAAGGGACTTTGCGCCATGGTGGAAAAGTCCGCCGACGGCGGAAAAAATCCGCCAGGGTCCTAATGAGGGCCAGTGTCCCATTGCTGTGGGTTGCAGTATTATTAAGCATCCTCAGTACAGAATAACAAGAAGGGAGCAGTTGCTCCGGCAGGCACCACCTCTTGCAAAACTGCTCTTTGCCGCCCTGCACAACACTTCACTCTGCAGATGGTTTGAGACACATTCAGGGGTTGCAAGGCAGGAAAACAGCACCCAGGGTGACCAAGGGCACACACAAAACTGCAAAAGCCCCCAGTCGCTTCTAAGTAAAGTGTAGTTTGTTCAAGCTTCAGGTCTCTGCAAAGGGACAATGCAATCCAAAACCCAGGAGGCAAAAACTATTCAAAGTCAAAGATAATCACTGTAAGTGTTTGCAAGGTTAAACAAAGTGTATTAAATGCAAAAAGGTCTCAGACTGTCCTGTGAAACCAAACTGACATGGAGCTCGCCTTATCTCAGAATTTTACAGATTATATAGCTGAGACACTGCAATTAACAATACTATACATAATAATGAGTACAACTTAATCCCACCACCCTCATTGTCTACCACCTATAGAACATGCTAATCCTGCTTGTAGTCCCTGGACCAATTGGCCACATCTAATCTAAACCCATTCCCCTAACCATGTAGTCCACTAAATCGTCATTTGCAAATCCAGATATCTGATTGGTGGTTTCACCTTTATTGATACATTCATAAATTGACTTCATCACATGATGTGCACCCCTCCATTCGAGATGTGATCAAAGTAAACTGGCAAGGCCAACTCTGCTTTGATACGACAATAGGCCTTCCCATTATTAAAGACACCACAACACACAAAAGCTGCACCCCCGGCCTTGTACTAAATGTATTGGCCTCACCTCTTCTCCTCCTATACCAAATCATGGAATGTGAAAGACACATTTCCCCTTTTGCCTCTTCAAACCCCAGGTGCCCAGTGATGACGCAACCAGGGCACTGCTCTTGAGTTTGAATGTCAGAGATATGTTTGCTTTTGGTTTTATGTGTTCTTGTAATTGAGATGATATGATGGGTAATTTATTACACGCTTATACACTAGTGTTTCTAGGCAAAGAAGGGAAGACAAAGGGTAACAAAAAAATAAATCTTACTAGGCCTTGTGTCATTCAGATAATGCAATTCAAATGGGATGACCACTCGTAGGTGAGGGCAATAGTGCTCTAAATCGTGTCCTTGCCCATTGGCATCACACAACCTCATGCCCTATTCTCATGAATGTGTCCTTCAAAGGGGGCATCCTTTCTTGCTCTTCCTTCAAATAACATTCCATTCCCACCATGTTCAGACCCTGCATCTTGATACGATTAACGAGTATCTGTCTACCATGGGGGCCTCTGATCCTGGCTTCTCTCCTGAGGAACGGGAAAGGGATAATCATTTTTGGAGTTGAGCAGAGCCACAGCTCCACATCAAAACCTGCATTCCATTCTAGTCATTGTGTGCTAGGCCTTAACGTCCAAAATGGCAACACTTCTGCCATGTTTACACACTGACCTCACTTCTACCACAGTACCTTGCAGACTCCATCTTCCAACTATTTCAATCTTTCCCGCACATCACACTACACCACATTAATACGGATACAACAATCAAAAACGGGGCCTATAATGCTGCTTTATCTATGGACCCTGCTACCGCAACATTAATATATTTGTTGCTCTTTCTGTGTTACTATATCTGAGTATCTAATATGTGTCAAGCCTAACTAAAACAATGCATGCGCCTTCTGCAGCGCAAACCAGTCTGCTCACACAATGAAACGTTCTAATAGGTTTTCCTCCACCTGAAACTTTTTGCTTGTCTAGGACGCTGTACATGCATTCCAACATCTCCATGCTGTTGCTCAAATATAATTTTCTTATTACAGTCTTTTTATTAAACCACTCCAGACCTGTAATGAGAAAATGACATCACCATTACACTGGAATCAGTTATTACACTTCACTTGTGACTTCACAATGCCTGCTGCTTGACCCAGTGCAGAACAGAATTACAGCCGTCACTCAGGGCTTAAAGGGAATTAAAGCTGCTTAGAGCTTTTCAAGTTCTTTTTTTGTAAAAAAAGCTTTTGGTGACGCACCACAGACATTTATAGATAAGGAACTGTCATGCTAGTATGTCTATTTTGTGCAATGCTGGAGCTCAACACTTTGGAGCATTATTCTTTCTGCACAAACGTTTTTAGATGCATTTTATTAAAGTGCTCAAACAGATTTTTCTGCAGCACCTTAGAAGCTGCTTATTCATTTTTTAATACAAACCAATTATATTCTAATTATATATACAAACTAATGGAAGATGCCATTAGGTTAAATAAAAGAAAGGTTATTAAAGTAGATGACAGTGTTTAACCATATATTTTAAGAAATAAAACACCCCTACTGTATGTAAAAATAATTTTGCAAGTCACCTTAGAGTTCCATGACTTTACAAAGGAACTTCACCTTTGGCTGTGTTCCTCTATTTGGTCACAGTACTCCTTGGTGACTTGTTATAATCTCATATCAGGGGGTGCTTTGTCCCATAGTCGTTATCTCAATATTAGTAATTTCAACAGTTCTTTCCTAGCATAAAATCATATGTCACAAGTTAAAATAAAGTGACTAGTTTTTAAAATTTTCTTTAGAACATCCAATAAAAATTACAGATGAAGTGTCACAATATAAATATAGACCGTATTAAGACACTCTTGACTTCAGAGTAAGTGTTCTTAGGTGAACATTTTTTGTCCAACTTGATGATGTCCTCAATTCAAGACACCATTCATCGCAGTCACACCATGGGCATTGTTCTCCTACTCACACCTTTTGATAACATAAGAAAAGACACTGCTTTTCCCATCTAAAACTGCCACAAAATGGCAGTTGCTCTCCTACTATGTGATATTATATGTTCTAACATAGAAATAGGAAACAGAAAGAAGGGATAAGTGACAGCTAATACTTAGTTGAATTCAGTTTCTGTTTCTCAAAGAAAATGGGGTAAAGTCCTTGTAGGGTAAGGCCCAAACATCAATATAAAACAAATTAATACAATGAGCCAATAAAAGGCGCACAGGAACAAGGAAAGAAAACAAGGTTATTACATGCAACCGCAGCTGGGAATAATCCACGGGTGTTGCTAGGTCTGTAAAAGATCAGGGGCTAAGTTAATGTCGGGACTGGTGGGACCGGGCGCTAGCTACCATTTTGGTTGTAGCACCTGAGCTTCTATTTGGGGCTACAACCAAAAGACCCAGGGCTATTGCCCCCTTAGCCCCCCCCATCAACGCCTCTGCAATAATCCACAATCCATTCAAAGAACAGCACAAAATGGCTGCATTGCATAGTGAAAAGTGGAGTGACATTTCAAACATGGTTTCACAATGCTTTCAAATGTATGTTTGCTGATTGGACAGTCTTGTTTCCTCCATAGGTTATTCTATACAATGCCTAGACCTATTGGCCAATCCTCTCACTTGTGACCATTCTAATGACTACCTTATTGCATTGATCTGATGGTGGGACCATCTAGTTTCACATTAATTTAATTGGACAGTTGATATGTTAAAATGTTTCATATACAACTTGACTTCTGATTGGTGTAGCCCCTCTGTATATCCTGGGTGGGCCGTTTTAGTCATCAGTGACCAATAGAATTGTTAGGTGTCAACAGTGTGGCAACAAAAAAGAATGCCTTTCATCCTTTCCCATGAAAGCAAAAAGGTTGGCACCAACTTACTGTATTCACCCTTGTGATAGCTCAACCGGCAGTTAATGTTGCGACTTCTTGTTGGAAACATGATTTCCTTCTATTTCCTTTCACATGATGTGTCTACATGACTTCATGGGGCGTGCTTTCTGACCTCTTGTTCTGAGACCATGTGCATGACTGAATTGTGTATTCAATGAAGGGGTTGGTGTGCGTGGTTTGTATATCTAAATGCAGATGTACTTTAATAAGTGCCAGGAAACTCTACGTGTTATATCCCTACATTACTTGATGTATCTCTTTGTTTCAACAACCTTAGTTAACTACCTATGTATGTTCCTGGTAAGACATGCTTATGTCACCAAATGCTTTTCCTTGACTTTTAAGTGAATATTTTCCTACAGGGGGCAGTGTGTGCCAGCTGTCTGAGTGACTTTCTCTTGTGCACACCTCTGCACATTGCCTCGTTCCCACCAAACTGTGAGCTTGAATTTGTTACTCTCTAAGAACATGGGCAGGAACTTCATTGATTTTATGTTCCATTCGTTAGATGTGTGGGACCTTGCACACCTTCCAATTCATAACCAATCACTATGCAGCTTTTACTGCTTCCCCTCACTGTGTCTGCTCATAGATGCAACATCTGATTAAATCAGCTTTCTCATTATATGCCTGGTAATGAACTTGACCTCTTCATGCTGACCGATCTCAGCGCTGCTTTACACCCTGCACCGAGGTTGCTGACCTTGTCTGTGTGTCTCTTTTGAATGGGCTGAGACAAAGGCATTTTACTGTGTGGAATTAACCATGGAGTTCTGAGGCCTAGTTCATTAAAATTCTTCATACAACTATCGTTATTTGGAGGCTTACTCTGTGTTTCACACACCTAAGAGATGTAAAATATATGGCTGGCATTCTGTTCTGGGTGAGTGTGCTGTAACTTTGTGGAGTACATTAAAGAAAAAATTATTGCTTAGTTGTTGTCTGCCACATCATGGCTCCAGTTTGCACTTACTTCCCTCTTCCTTGTTCCCTCCCACTTCCCAGCCTGCTGTGGACTCTGATTGGGCACTTTGGCCAAGTGTTGAGATAGGACCGACGCCGTAAGGAGTTTAACAAAAGGCTTTATTTAAGTTAAACTATGCACAGGCAGCAGATGCACCTTCAGCTTAAGGTACTCAAGGCAAACTGTCTGCCAGTTCAAAGCATGCAGTACATACACATTCCGAGAGAATCCTAGGATGCAGGAATTCTCGTAATGTGTATGCATGAATGGAACACAGCATAATAAACACTCCAAAGGTCTGTAACACATATAAACAAAATGATATGACATTTAAACCTAACACCAAGGCCTGCTGGTCATCCTGGCCTGACGATGCACAGCACAGTATTTGCTAGCATTCTGTTCTGGGCGAGTGTGCTGTAACTTTGTGGAGTCCCACGGTGCATTAACATTTTTTTTAAAATTGCATAATTCTTGTTGGCCCCATCGTGGCTCCAGTTTGCCCCTTCTTCCCTCTTCCTTGTTCCCTCCCGCCACCCAGCCTGCCCGACTCAGATTGGGTGCTTTTTGTCTTCTTATTGAAGTCCAGTAGGGCAGCCCCACTCTGGCAAAGGACCCATATACAAAGCACAACCCCACAGATGCAGCTCCAGATGATGTCTGCAGGTCTCAGCCAGGGAAGCAAGAAGCCTGCAGCTGTTTACCTGCTTTGACTGCTACATTAGGTAAGGTGGGTTAGGGGGAGCAGCAATCATTGTGCCACACTGAACTGACCCACTCTCTAATTATTCATATTTGTGCCTATCATACTTTACATGAACATCTTAGTTAACTGTATTGTTTATACATCTCTCATATGTCCCTAAGAAAGTCACATTTTAACATTGATGTTGCATTTAAAACAAGGCCCTTTTCCCTCTTTTTAGGAAATTCAAATTTGGGTGTTCTCGCATTGCTGTTGTGCTTAAAACTAGGCCTTTTCCTTTTGTTTAGGAAAGTCGAATCTGGAAGTTCTCGCATTGCATTGTACCTGCCCCCCGTCTTCCTTCCTCACTGTTACTGCATTCCCCCTGTGGTGTGGTACTTGCTTGTGCCTCCTGTGCAACCCCCTCTGTGTGAACCCGCCCCTATAGTGCTTCCTGTGGTGTGAGGCCCTGGGATATGCTTCTTCTCCCCCCTCTCTCTCCCCTCTTGCCTCCTCACACCCTCTATGGTGCTCTCAATTTCTCCCATCTTCTCAAACTGCTACTCTATCACATATTCTATCCCTCTCACTACGTTTGGCAGGAAAATGTTCAAGAGGGATATCCTGGTCTTCAACCCAGGCCTCCCATTCATTGATACCTACACCAGGGCTTCCTCCAGACAGACTCACACTGACATCCTCTTTATCGTTCCCTCTCCAGACCTATGGAACCCTCATATGGTATCTGTTCTCTTTCTGTTCTCTTCCTCTCCCATTAATGGTGGCACCTGGTGTGAGATCCTCGTGGCCCCTTTCCAATCCTCCAAGAACATCATCAATGGCTATCTAAATGGTAGCATCAGGGTCCATGGCCCTCAGCCCAACCTCCTCCTTCTTGATAGGCATCTCCCATGTCTTATCAACTAAATCCTTTCTCCTGGTACTCATTCTACCACCTCTCTGGCTCCTCTGCCACCTCTGTATACTGTCTCGGCCAACTCTCAGGCCCATCTGCCACCTCCACTGGGTGTACCTCACTCCTGTACCCCACATTGGAAGTCTTTAAAAAGCGGCAACCTGCTCCACATCGCTGCTCTCAACTCCTGCTCTGCTGTCGAACACTGCCCTGACATCTGCCACCTCCTTGAACAACTTGACCTGGATGTTCTTGCTCTCACCAAGACTTGGTTCACAGCCACCTCTGTCACAAGTTTTGACAATCTCCTCCTTGAGGGCTACAGAATCCTCTCTGAGTCCAGACAAACCGGCCCAGAGGTGGAGTGGCCCTGATCTTTCCTGAGTGGGTCCCTGCTTCTGACATTTGTACACAAGCCTATTCCTCCTTTGTAGGCCTGGTCTGCAGGCTCTCTATCTCTCCTGGCCTCTCTCTGACCATGGCCACCATCTACAGGCCACCTGCAGGGGTCACCAACACACTCTGCTGGACACACCTTGGATCTTCTCATCTCCTCTGACATCCCCTCTCTAACCCTCTCATCACTCTTCTCGCTTGGACTGACCACACTCTGCTCTCCTCCCATCTTAAACTTCTTGTCCCCCAGGAAAAGCCCTCCCCAGCACTGCCACCCTCTTTCTTGGGGTGTCAGTGGTTGCCTTTGCCTCAACCCACTCTTCTCCTCCTACACCTGCGGCTGACTCACACTCTGACACAGCCCTCTCTAACCTACATCATTCAATTTTCAACACCTTGGACATCCTTGCCTCTGTCCTGAGAATTCATCTGAATCCTACCTCCAAGTGCAACTCTTGGTATGATTCCAACCTTGCCGCCCTGGAAAGAAAGTGCAGGGTGGCGGAGAGGAAGTGGAGGGTTTCGGGCGCATCCTCAGACAAAGTGGCCTGCTGCCTGCTCCAAAGGCAATACAAACTCTATGTCTTCTCAAAGAAGAGGATACATATTCGAGCCTCTGACTCTGTGGCCTCTAACAACATTGCCAAACATTTTAAAATCTGCAAGGGGCTGACCTATCCTAATGCAGTCTCCATCTTGCCTATGCCCTCCCAGGGTCTCTGTACAGCCTTGGATACTCACTGCACCACCAAACTCAGAACATCCTCCTCTCTCTCTCTTCCTCTATCTCTACATCTCCCAGACCCCTTTTGGTCACCTCTCCCTCTACTGCTCCATTCTCCTCATTTTCTCCAACAACACCTAATGAGGTTTCTAGGCAAGTCCTATCTATGAACGTTTTGTCCAAACAGGTGCTCTCCTGCTCTTCCAGAACTATTAAGAACCACACTTCCAACCTCACTCCAGCCTTGGCTGATTTCCGTAATCATTCTTTCACCACTGGATCCTTCCCCTCTCTCCTCAAGCATTCCCTTGTGTACCTCCTCCCAAAGAAGCCTTATGCCGATCATACCCGTCCGGCAAACTATTGCCTGATTTCTATCACTCTGTTCCTGGGCAAAATCCTCGAAAAGCTGGCCATCTCCCAGCTTACTCTCCACACTGAATCTTTTGGCTATCTCGACCATCTCGACCGCAGACAGGAGTGCATGCGTGGGGAAGACAGGAACGCATGCGTAGGAATACAGGAGTGCATGTGTGAAGCGCACCGGAGCGAGGGATGGACTAGAGCACACAAGGCGGACTGGAGTGCGTGAGTGTCGAGCAGACCGTAGTGTGTAGGGCAATCTGGGACCCATGAAATGAATAAAAGTGCATAGAATGGACTTGATCCCATAGAATTGCGTGACATACATAGTATGGTTTGAAATGCAGGGAACATTTGAAAAAGCATATATCCCATAATTACCCGCCCCACGCTTACTCTCTTCTTAACACCACCACTCAACTAGAACACAGAGATACTATGACACCATTCGGTATGACTGTTCTCATATCAACATCTCCCGCTTACTGCCCATCACTCTAAGTAATCACTGCTGGTTACTCACCCCCAGCCAGGCGTTCTCCTCAGGCCTAACGCATGCCACACTCGGTCTGGATAAATCCTGCCAGAACGAACACATACTCCTGATCTCTCAACCACCACACCTAGCGCTAAGAAGCAGCTACTACACGAATTCTGCACCAGCTGCACACATACCTGGTGCGCACACGCGCCTTTTGACTCTCTCTACTCTCTCTACTGACCTGAACTTCGGTTCCCAAGAGCGTTCAACCTACCAGCGCCTTCAGACCATACCAATGGTATATAAGGCGCTATATAAATGCAAAATAACATAACATAACATAACATTGTGTATTCTTATTTCTTAGGAATTCTTGACAAACTTCATTAGTTTGAAAATATTGATATTTATTGTTCAATTGCACTTCATATTAGGCCTGTTGCAAAAATAATATTGTCCAATGCATTTCGGTCTATTCAAGACCTTCTTCACGGACTGTTGTTAAAGAAAAATAAAAATAAAATATGTAATGACCACCAACGTAATATGCAAATTTAAGCATGCGTCCATACACATTTTTCAATTTTCTTAGTACAGAACAATTCAGAATGTACCTGTGCTTGTATTTCTTGGAATCCTTGGCCTTATTAATGCATTCTCTCTTTTGGAAAGAATTCCCCCCAAAAAATGTTTTTCCACATTAGCTTTTCCACCTTTCAATGCTGCTTTATGGTAACAGATATGTTCCTTGTGTAGTAATTCATGATGTGTGATCTAAGTAATGAAAAGTGTCAATTTTGTATAATTCTATTGCTTATTCCAATGATGTATCCCACTGTTAGAGATTCACCTCCCCAATTGGGGAGTCTTACCTGTTCTTACGGAGTCTTGCTGCAGCAAGGCACCTCGCTCACGTGAACACACGTTGCTGGTTGCCCTGACTGCCTTTATGCCTACAAAATGGCAGCAGCACTTAACGTGATAACGTCATCGGCGTGATGATGTTGTCACATGCCGGCTGCCATTTTGGAGTCATTCTGAAAGTTGGCAATGTACTTGTACTCTTAAATAGTGACAGTAGTGCATATTAGTGTTGGTGTTTACAAATAGATCATTGCTCATTCACTATTGGTGTCTTGTCCAATATAGATGATACAGATTTATCATAGTTGACCCCTTCAGCAATTATCAATGGAAATACATCTTGCTGCTTATTATTTTGAAATGTTGATGAATGAAATAAAGACATTTAAATACATACTATTTATAAAAAGATCATATGGTTACCAGATGCTGCAGACAATTCTAAACATTTAAGGAAAAATTGTTCCATTCTTCAAGGTGGTCTGTCTGTTAAAGTATATCTCACATGAATTTCAGATTACATACTTCTCTGTCATTCCTTGTATGATGTTCATATTTATGATTACTTAGTCCAATTGTCAATGCCCGACTTATTACAATAAAATGAGTTAAAGGAAACATGAGTTATTACATTCTTCGTTGATTCCTCCTGGATGTAGAGAGTTCAACTTCTCTATCCAATAAGTTTCGCTTTGACTTAAGAGTCTGTTAATGTCCATGTTGACTCCTTGTGTTAGTTCCAGCACATCAAGTATTTGGAATTTGATTTGTGCTATGTGATGTTTCGCTTCTTTAAAATTTCTTGATACAGGGGATTTAATGTTGCATGTTCGACCAGTGTTCATTCTACCTTACTTTCGCCTTGAGTTTTGTCTGGCCGACATAGTATTTGCCACATGGGCACTTGATACTGTATATTACGTTAATTGTGTCACATGTTGCAAATTTCTTTAAAAAGATTTTTCGTCCTGAGTTTGGGTGAAATACATTATCACCTTTCTGGACCATATGACAATTTGAATAGTTCAGACATGGATAAATGCCTTTCCTTTTTGATCTTTGATTTTCAACTCGGACATCACTGCGTATTAGTATATCTTTGATATTTCTACTTCTGGTGTACACAAACATGGGTGGAGTTGTGTAGAGATTTCCCAAAATTCTGTCCTCTGAAAAAAATACCAATGTTTTGAATAATGTTTTTGATTTAATGACTTTCTGTGGAATATTTAGTCACATAGATCAATGGTGTTTCTTTGGTATTTGTAACTTTTTTCCAATATCGCTTTTCTGTCCATTGTTTCGACTTCAGATATTGAGCTAGTGATCTCTTGTGGCGAATAGCCTCTTTGTAGGAATCTTGTTGCCATCTCTTGAGTTTGTTTTCTACATTCAGTTTCATCTTGTACTATTTTTCGGACCCTTAGTAGTTGACTATACGGGAAACTTCTTAGAGTATTTGGCTGGAGGAAACTTAAACAATGTAATAGATTGCTGCGATCACTTGGTTTGCGATACAAAGTTGTAATGAGCTTGGAATCCTTGTACATCACAGTGACATCTGGAAAATGTACTTCTTACCGACTGTGAGTCGTAGTGAATTGTATATGTTCATCAATTGTATTAAAAAAAACTGTGAATTGAATGAACTGTTCTTCAGTTCCTTGCCAGATTGCAAAAACATTGTCAATGTATCTCCCCCGGTACTGAATGTGTTGTTTCCAAGTATTGTGGTTCAAGATATTGTCCATTTCAAATTTGTACATGAAACTGTTGCCATAACTTGGAGCCATTGTCGCTCCCATTGAGGTACTGCTTGTCTGCAGCTAAAATTGTTCTTTATATAGAATACTTTAGGGAGAAACTTCGGATCACACCTCAGCACCACTCAATCCTGCAGCACCCTCAGGAAAGGAGGGTGGCATAACATAGCCGCAATCTCCTCAAGCCTACGGGCAGACGTGATGGCAATAAGAAAGGCAGTCTTCAGTGTAAAAGATGTTTGATATCAATCTCGGGAATGGGCAAAAAAGGAGGCCCTTGAAGGAACCGTAGGACAAGAGGGAGATCCCAAGGGGGGAAGCCCTTTATAAGTACAAGGACGGGAAGAAGATAAACCCCAGAGCAACTTCCCCACCAACACCTCCCCATCCAAGAGACCATCAGAGTCCTCCAAAAGGGATTTAATGAAGGCCCACAGAGAGCGAAGCGTGGAAACCGCCAGGCCCTTGTCAAACCCCTACTGGAGGAATTGAAGGATAGCGGGAAGGCAGAAAGCATGGGAGGGCTCCCAGACTGCCCACACCAGTCTCAGAAATGGCGCCAATGCCTGCCGTATGCCTTCAGATTGGAGGGTCTAAGAGCATTAATTATGGACTCAACTACAGGACCTAAGGACCCCTGAGATATCTGCCTAGACCGTGCAATAGCCACACTGCCAATTGCATCCGGCGGACTTCCAACCGCAGATCCCCTTGAAGGGGACACGGCCACTTCAGAACCAGCCCAGGTTCCTGGGACCGAAGCTCCAACAGAGAGGGGAACCAACTCCGGAGGGGCCAGAACGGAGCTAACAACAACACAGTCACCGTGGACACTCTGATGCTCTGAACCACCCAGGGTAGAAGGGAAAAAGGCAGAAAAGCATAATGGGGACCCTCAGGCCACTGTACAGAGAGGGCGTCCACTCCCCAAACCTCCTCGGCCTGAAACCGAGAGCAGAAGAGGGGAACTTTTGCTGAGGCCGGGGATGCAAACAGGTCTAGAACAGGGGTCCTGAATCTGACACAGATCTCCGCAAAGACCTGGGCCGACAGAACCAGTTCCGCAGAGGAGGGAAACCGGCAGCTGAGAAGATCTGCTCGAACATTGTCCACAACCCCTGACATGTGAGGTCACCAGGGAAACCAGATGCGATTCCCCCCAGGCACCTATCTGAGCTGCCAGAGCATTCAATGAGCGGCCAGAACTCCCTTGACGGTTGACAAATGCCAATGCTGTTGTATTGTCCTTCCGGACCAAAACCGCCCGGCCTTCCAGCAATCTCTTGAAGTACACCAGAGCTCGGACCAACTCTCGCCAATTGGATGATCGACAGCTCTCCTCAAGATCCCACAACCCTTAAACTGAGAGGACCCTCAATGTAGCCCCCAACCCTTTTCGCTGGCGTGGGTAGTAAGAGTGGTCACAGGAGGAAGGACCAGGGACACCCCAGCCCATAGAATTGGAACCCCCAGACACCACAGCAGGGAGACCCGCAGCACCAGGGAAATCGAAAGCTTGAGACGTCGGGAGCCAGTGGGTGAGTAGATAAGACACCAGGGGACATAAATGAAGACGGGCCCAAGGAACTAGAAACACACAAGATGCCATGTGCCCCTGTAACTTCAGAAACAGGCGAGTCGAGACATACTGCATTCTGAGAACCCTGCCCAGCAAGCTACGGACCCTCTCTAGGGACAGGAACACCCTCCCCATCCTGGTGCAAATCTGTGCCCCAATGAAAACCAGATCCTGAGAAGGCTCCAGCTGAGACATCTGCCAGTTCACCAGGAAATGCCAGTCCTGCAATGCCTGGCAGTCCATTCGGAGATGAGTCAAGACAGTCTGCCGGCAGGACGCTTTGATCAACCAATTGTCCAGATAGGGAAAAATCTGAATGCCCTGCAGACGTAAATGACTCACCAGGACAGCCACCAGTTTGGTGAACACTCTGGGGGCTGATTGCAACCCAAACAGGAGCACTCTGAACTGGAAATGCTGGGATCCCACCACAAAACGGAAGAACTGCATGTGCCCGGGACTGAGAGCCACATGGAAATAAGCATCCTGGAGATCCAGAGATGTCATCCAATCCCCTTTGAACAACATTGGAAGAATGTTCTGTAAAGCCTCCATTTTGAAGTGTTCCTTCTGGACGAAGCAGTTCAGGGCTTTGAGGTCCAAAATTAAGCGATACTTCCCCCGAAGGTTTGGGGACCAGGAAGACCTGTGAGTAGACACCCTGACCGTGAACAGGGAGAGGAACGGGCATGATGGCCACCTTCAACACTAATTTGGAGAGAGCAATGTCCATGGCCAACTTCATGATCCGCGGCCTGGGAACCGCAGTCTGGACCATGCAAATCTGGACAGAAGGGGACAGGAAATGTACTTGATAACCTCTCTGAACTGTGTCCAGAACCCAGGAGTCGGAATACCACCTTTCCCACACTGGAAAAAACTGCTAGAACCACCCGCCTACTGGCATGTTCAAACCGTCAGGACTTAGGCACCGGCCCAGCACCCGAAGAGCGAGGAGGACCCCGACCCCCCTTGCTCTCCAATGTGGTGAGGAGCCAGGAAAAGACCTGATGGACACTGCACCCACACCAGAGGAAGACTTCTTGGCCACTGAAGGAGGTTTGCACTGAAGCTTGTCTGCATGCTTTTCTGCCATAAAATCTTTGTGCACCTTATCCTCAAGGGAATCCCCAAACAGTTTGGACCCAACAAAAGGAAGTTTCAGGGCAGCAGCCTTCTGAGAACCATCAGTTTCCTAATCCCTCAGATTCACATGTCTCCGGGCAGAAACACCAGCCACCATGGCCATGGCCGACCCATGCACCCCATCAAAAGCCAGATTGGACAAAACCTCAACCTGTCTCTGCATGTCCGTTAGCAAAGGGGCACAATCAGAACCTCCATCAACAGCCTTTTTCAACTTTCAGAAATCATTTAGCACTGGTTCAGCCATGTAAGAACCGTAGACATTAGCCCTCAGGGCCAGCTGTGCTCCTGCATGAACTTTCTTAAGGCTGGAATTCACCCGGCGGTCCACTGGATCCCAGACAGCCGCCTCCTCGGCCAACATAGAGAAGCGACCCACCAGGCTGGCGATGATATTGTCAACTTCAACTGGATCAGACAGTAAATTCTCACACTTCAATGGGTATAGTTTGGACGTGAAGCGGGGCATTGCAATCTTCTCCAGGTCGTGCCATTCTCTAAGAATTTTGTCCCGGATATCAGAAACCAATGGCAACCCCATCCTAGGGGTATGATTATACTGGCGAATAGAAGGGTCGGCCCCCTCCACTGGTACCAGGGGCTCTGAAAACCCCATGCAATCCCCAACTTGAGCCAGCACCTCCTCCACTCCCTCTCTGTCCAGGTACTCCCCTTCTGCATCAGCCAAAGATGAGCAAGAAGAGGCCGAAGACTCAGTGCCAGAGGATGAAGAGGATGAAGAAGACTGACGCCTGCGCTTGTGTCCATGAGCGTGTACATGCCCGGTTCCATGATGTTTAAGCAGCCTCTTCAAATCCTGCTTGGACAGGGAAAAACGCTTAGCCGTCTTCTTACTCTTTCTGCATACCTCAGGATAAGAGGAAGATGAAGTAGAAGAAGACAGGACCAGATGCCTTCTTTTTGTGGAATGTTTACCCATGGTGTGTTCTGAGAACACCGGTGACCAAAGGATGCTCAGTCTTTCAATACTGAATCAAGTCTGCACCAACCAGCCGTTATGCTAAATAGAGGCCAAAAACACAAAACAACCAATAGGAACAACATCAATCAATTCCTATGGTAACCTCTCTTACAGCACCAGAGGACCACCTGTGTCCGGAGCAATGCAGAGATAATATCAACACGAGCCGTAAAGCCACTCGAGAAAGATAAGGCATTAGGAGGAAGCATTTGAAAAGCGATGGTAGACTCATGCTCCACCCGTCGAGCCGTCAAACCTCCTTACCTGCAACCGCGCCCTCCAATACCCGGGGCGTAATTCCCTGCGCTCACCATAGCCCCGCCAAAGCCAGGCAAGGCAATCCAACTCAACCGGGTCCCGAGCCCCGCAAGGAACCTGAGAATATCGCTGCACCTGAGGGAGCCGAAGGCCCCGCAACACAGCCCCATCAGGGGGCCAGCAATCGTTGCTTCCCAGCACCCTGCGCTGGGAAAAAAGAGGCAGGAAAAATTAAACTGAGTGACAGGGTTAAGGGGGAGGAGTTATAGGGAATAAAAGAAATAAAAGAAGGTCCTGTGTCGGAGGCAGGGGCCTCATGATGTAAGTACTGTGACGAGGAAGAGTGGACGTGGAGGTAATGTGTGATGCCATTCTGCCACTTATGGAGACCTTGCTGAGTGTGGCTCCAGTGGAAGAGGCAGATGCAAAGCCTGTTGTGTAGATGGCTACAGGTCGGAAGTAACATGGTTGCATTGTGTCAATCTGCAGTTTATGGGTTTGACGCAGAGACTTGAACATATGTTATCCACAGGGAAGAGCCCACAATTTAAAATACTGCAGTGCTTTCAGTCTTGCTAGATGCTGACGTGGGAGAGTGTGATTGAGCTGAAAAGAGAGGTTAGTCATGATTGATTAGTTTTGATGTGCTAACAGCCAGGCCTGCGGTAGCCATTTGTGGTTGATTTGTGTGTGTTTTATATGATGGTAGATTTTAGAGGGGAGTCAGTCAGGGGAAAAGGGAAGACGTTCTTACACGGCAAAAACACTGCCACCCCAACTGGCCAAGATTCGGGCCTCATCACGAGTTGAGCTGTATTCCCAGCTGTAATACCGCTGACTGTAATAGCCCTAGCACCGACCGGTCCGGCTGTATTACCGCCGGATCACGAGTTGGGTGTTAACGGTAAATCCCCATTCCCCATTGGGTCCATTGGATTCAATGGGGTATTTTCAGCGCTAATTATACGGGCTAATACAGCCTGCGGTAATACAGCCGAAAACAGGGGATTTTCACCTCCAGAGAAAGGCTGGAGGTAAAACAGCCCATTTAGCGCCCAACTTGTGATAGGGCCAGCCTTAAATGCGGCTGTAATACCGTTACCACCGCATTTAAGCGCTGCAGCCCAACTCGTGATTGTGCTGAAGCACCATAAGTGTTTTAGGGTGATGCTGCAATGCTGTAGGTGTTCTTTTTAGTGAACCAAGGACAATGAAGCAGAAAAGATAGATGGTAGATTGTGGATTCCTCGATGTTCCCCATGAAGCTGGGAGTCCCATCTGTTGGCCCAACGGGGGTGAGGCAGCCGCAAGATGATTAAGGCTAACATGCTTGCAGTGAAAGAAATGGTGTTTGGGTGAGAGGGATCAGATGGACAGTTCAATAACACTGCAATTTCCAGTTTGCAGGCTCTCTGGCCCCTTGCTGGCTAAGGATATATATCTGAGTTCCTTACACAGCGCTGCAAAACATTGCAATGAGGAAACCAGGGCAAAAGCAGGCATGCAGTATTCATATTGTTTTAAAGGCTGCCTTCCATGGAAATGGAAGGTTGTTAGGGATTAGCAAATGCACAAGGTGCTGCCTCACCCATTACAAGCACTTTTTTAGGACAATGCAAAATTCATAATGGAGCAAAGTGATGTGTGTTGTTTCCTTATCCGCTTCCGAAATCAGAATGCTCAAACTGCAGTCAGTGTCAGTATCTACTAACTGCATTGCGAGGATTCTGATTGCTTGTGGGTAGGTCAATAATGGCAAATGGTGTTACTAGTTCAAAAATGGTATGTTTCTGACACTGGATACACCCTGACAGCAGCATATTTTGCGTTAATCATCTTCTCCTCCTCGCCTTTACCTCGGTGGGATTGGCCTATGGTAATAAGAATTCTATCGTGTTTCGGGCTGATTTGCATATAAGCGGTGTGCTCAGACGAGGCCGTTTAGCCTTTTTGCATCAGCGTGTTGTTATTAACACCTATAGTGATCTATTTTCCTTTCAGTATTTTTGCTTCCTGTGTGAATATTCCTGCCACCAGTGACAGTTTTGTGCAACCTCTTTACATTTTCGACACACCTTGTAGGAATGTGTTTACCCTTTAATTAACCTCAGACAACCGTAGCTTGGATAGAATGGAGCACATGTGTAAAGACATAAATAGTTGCATGCAACTATATCACAGAATCGAAAATGCGCTCATTTAAATGTCCTTTTTGCGCAATATTGCGTTTTTCTAATTATGTCTACATTGCTATGAACTTACTCAATGAATAAAGTTCTGTTAATGTTTGTTTCTGGTGGATAATAAGTGCACACACATTCCTTCTCGAGAACCCACGTCATCAAGAATGGCCGCTACATTTATATTGAATAAAGCCGGGGCCCACGTTTCAATATTCAGAGGTTGCCCTACAGTTTGACACGTTGGGTGATATTACGAATACACTGCTTTGCAGCGACACAGTGCACCCTCACTTCAATTAATTGAACGTGCAACTGGAATTGAGCATCCTTCATGCTTGAGTCGCTTTTACAACAAATCACTCACTGCAATAACTCTTCCACAGACATCCCTTTAACTGTTAACGTCAGCTGGATTCCATCATCTGGCTTCCATGGCAACCCCACACAAAATAATGATGTCACCTGCTGTTTCTGTTGCAAACTCATGGAAGATTTTTTTGGGCTTTCATAATTGCATGATCCAATACATTACACTGGTTACACTGGCCTGTTCACAGAGAGCATGACAGCCAAACAAGCTGTAGCTAACAAGTCAACATCTCGATCACTGTGTAAGCAACTCAGAGGCAGCCCCACAGATGCGGATCACGCAGATTGTTATTTTTTGTCAAAAAGGGGGCAGAGTTCATGCACCTGTTCTCACAGGACCTAATTCCATAATAGAAGTACACTCTAAACAAGTAACGGCAAAGGCAACAGATCTGGCTTTTTTGTATAAGGGTTACTGTTGGCCTATGGATGGATTGAAGGTTGGATGGAGGAGTTTGCACAGACAATAAATGCCAACATGTCCTCTTTATATCACTTTCTTCAAGCTGTGATCACAAAATGTGCCATTATTAGTGGACGAACGTTTTTGTGTATGGTGTTATAAACACCTGACGCTGATGCATGCACCACTCAGGTTGGCATTGGAGAGACGATGCATGCCCATGGAGAGATCCTGATACACACAGTGAGACATTGGGCCTCATTATGAGTCCGGCGGTAGCCGTGCCGGAAATACCGGCAGGCTGCCGCCAGACCGGTAATACCATTCCGCCTCCGTGATTGCCGGAATCACCGAGGCATTACAACCCCGGTGACCCGGTAATTCTGGAGGTGGAATTCTGTAAATCCCCATTCCCATGGGACTCCATGGGGATGCGGACCATGGAAACACTGGTTCCGTCTATGACGGTCTATGACGGTGCCGGTGTTTCCATGTCTGCCTGCAGGTGGGTGGTGGTATTTCTGCCAGTTCAGACCTGGCGGGAGTGACACCTCCCTCCTGCAGGACTCGGAATCAGCCGGTTCGGAAACAATGGTGGCGGTGGATTTACCGCCACTGTTGTTTCCGGACCGGCTGACTTGTAATGAGGCCGGTTGAAGCCAGCAGGAAGGACCTGGATGGGTGCTGCAAGCTGACAAACTAGACATGGGATAATGATGATGCAGGCCAACAGAGAGATGGCACAGGTTTGCATGGGCCAATGTTTAATTATCCTGCGGCCTGATTGAAGTGTATGTTTGACCAAAGTCCTGCATAACAGCAATGACCACACTGTATTATACCTTTAGTAGTTGGTTCCATAGTTTCCCCATTTTGCATGCAGGCGTTATGACAAGCGGCAGGTTCTTACCTGTTAATATTTCTAAATCAATACCTTTCAGTGTAATTTTACTTAAATAAAAAAAAGAAAAAAAAAGACATTGCTGGTTACAATTAACGAACAGCTGCTCAATTAGTCACTTTCTGCTGCAGAAATCAAATCATGCTTAGATCCATTCACAACGATTTGACATTCTTGGGCATTCCTCTATTGTGAGGACCATTATGATGAGTGGTGATCTGACTGCTTTCTTTACAACAGGATTATTGGAAGTAGCACAAATATCTATTTCCCACAGGGACAACGTTATGCGGGGAGGGGGTCTGGGGGGGTAGAGACAGAACACTGGGCAGCGAAACTAGTTACTGCCAGGTGGTATTTTTCACCCATTACACAAGGGCTAGCACTGGGGAGAATTTACATGCAGGCATGGTGGTAACTTTACTGAATATCGCAATAAATGTCCCAGTAGAGGCAATGGAACATCAAACAACTTGAAACGAACCTTTGTTTGTATTAATCTGGGCAGAGAGAGTTGGGATGCAGCTGCAGTTCTCACAGGGACCTACTAGGATATCAGCTACACATGGCATGTTGGGAAGAAATTAAGCCACCTAATTATATGCAGGACATGTAGACATATCTTCCAGTGGGTGAAGTTAAACTTTATGCTGATACACTTTCATTGTAATCAGTTTATGCGTTCACGTCTTCAATGAGAAGCAATGCTTTGAGTATAGATTTATAGGCAATGACATTTTCTACGAGGGAACCAGTACTCATTCTGAGTTGTAAATGCTAACGTCTTAAGCTAGTTATGGTAACTGATAGTTACATCCTCCCTGTTTTTTCTCACACTCTGTCTCACTCCCAATCTCTGGCTGTTCTTCTCCACTCTCTCTTTGCTGTTTCTTGTCCCCTTCTAGCACCAACTCACTAGCCTCACTTCTAAAAACATTTCTCCTTAACTCATGTCTCCCATGTCTCTCTTTCTATCTCTCACGCTGTCTCTCCTTGTGCCACTTGCAGGAATTGCCTCCTGGCAAGGGTGTAGAAGCCCCTGCTTTTTTATTTGTATTAATGCAATGATGCAGATACTTTCATCTTTGAAAGATTACCCTTTCATAATCTCCATGCCAAAAGTATAGTGCACTCTTGTGTCCTGCTGCATAAGTAGCCTGATCTGCAGCACCTGCTCTTCAGTGGCACAGAGCAGGTCCAGAGCTCACAGAGGCCCATTTCACAGCTCTCGTGACAGCCACGTCTCTGCAACAATGGGGCTGCATTTAAGATATGCACCCCTGTTAAAAAAATGACATAATTGTGAGATGTCTATCCTGATGTCTCAAAAAACGGTAAATGTAAGCCTTATCCCAGTATAGGGTATTGTGGCCAGTATCTCTCTGCATCAATTTGATGTAACACATGTATCATTCCTGTGGGCCCAGTTCAGGTGTGTGGTTATGTTAGGGTTATGTGTATTTTCCCCAAACTCCCCAAACATTAATTCTGGCAGAAACAGGAAGCCCAGGGAGGGACCTACAATCCATTGCCTAACCATCCCCAACTGGTGGGAGTAGGGAGAACATTTTGGACCTCTCATGCACACACAATGCCAAACTTACAAGGCAATTCCACAGTAGGCAAGGAACCCCCACTAGAAGTCAAGGGAGCGACCCATAACCTCCATAACCTAACCATCTCTAACCCTAGGACGTGGGGAGCACACTTCCATGAGTCATATCCACATACTGCTAGACTTCTACAGAAGATAATTACAACACCAAAACCTACCTACCGACTAGGATGCCAACCAATATCAAAGCACACAGGATGGGCACAGAAACCAGAGCAAAGAGGTACACCCCCCCTGCTAACGGAATAATAAAACCTTGTTTTTCTGCAAACTCTTCTCCTACAGAAACTCATATGACCACATCTCTGCACAGCAAGCTTCAAATACTTCACCACAACACATAAACATGCACAACAGCAAATGGGAATTGCTCAGACTCGAAAATCGTACCTAAGCTCAGCGAATGGCACACACCGAACTGAAGCTGCCAATAGAACATCATATCTCACTTTCCTATTCCCACTGCACCCTACTAACTGCTCCCAAAGCCTCCCTGTTTCACACTGTCCTTTTTCAAATCCGCCAGAGCTCCAGGGGACCACACCTGGTGGTGATAGTGTGCGGTACAAGTAACCTTTAACATCAACATTAACAACCAGGCTGTCCTTGCTTCTGCTAGCAAGACTGTAGACTTGGGGGTTGTCTATATTTGTTCCTTTGTGAGGGCAGGTAACATCCTTCCAAAGTGAGATTCACTCCACAGGAAGCCATACTGGGATCAATCCCAAGGAATCAAAGGGATCACCTATCCAAAAAAGTAGTAGCCTCACACCAGGTTACTGCATATTAAGAGGCTGTTGATTACATTGAGACGTTAAGATGGGATGGTTATTGTAGACCGAGGGAGCACATTAGAGCTGGAGGAAGGTTGCACCATCCTGTTTCTCTGTGACTCTATCATTCCTTTCTGTTACTTCCACTTCCTGTAGCTCAAGACGCTTTGTGTGTGATGTCAGAAGGCAAGGTCTACATGTTCCAAGGACAGAGATGAGACCCTTAAAGCAAGTTAAAGTCCCTGCTTCGATCTGAAACAAATCACTACTTTTAGGCATGTTCATGCATTGTAAAGATTATATTGGCACATGAGACTTTTGGGGCAGATGCCTGGATTGTCAGCAGATTTCTCTTATAATTATTTTGGAAAAGTTTTGTATGTATATTTTGGGAGATTTAGATGAAACTTTGTAAATACAGAATTTGGTATTATCCTTTTTATATGCCATTTCTGCATGTGTTTTCTTTTCTAAATTAATTATTTTATTTTACTACGTATTATTCTAATTAATTTGTGTAGGACTTGTTTTAAATCATATCACAATAAAAAAAGAATCATTGCATGTGAATGATTCCTTAGCAAGATTTTTGACTGATGGAATTATCAGCTCTTCTTTCTTTTTTAAGTAAATAAGTAAATCTAGGACTAGTAGAAAATATAAGAACTGTTCTGTTTGGGGAGAATTATGTGTACAATAGAGTAATTGATTGCCCAGTTTTAAAAATATCCCACTTTCGAAGATTTTTATCAGTAACAACTACCCAGCATGCATCACGTCAACAAAACATGAATGTTAGCTACACTCCAAAGAAATTGGGCTTGGCCATGATCGCAACATGTAAACATGTTTTTTTGTTCATGATATAGAATATTGGATAGCTCCAGAATTCCACCCGTCAAAGAGAGGAATGAAAATAATTTGATCTTCATAAAGAGAGAAATATATATCAGAAAGTAAAAGGGGTAGAGTGGACAGCAGGAATAAAATGCTCCAACATAGAGAAATATGTTGAAAAACACAGAGATGAACAAGGAGCAGGTGAGTAAAGGGAAAGAGACAGATGAAAAAGGAAAGGAAGATGGAGATAGAGGCAGTGAGAGAGAACATGATGAAAGTTAAATGAAAGAGAGCATGACATTGGAAGAAGTGGAGAGAAATAGTGAAACTTTGGGGAGAGAGAAAGAGATATACTGAGAAGAGTGAGAGAGATTGAGTATTGAGAGAAATGCAGAGAGCAGAAAAGAGGTAGATAAGGGCAGAAGGAAAGTGTTAGGAGAGAAAGGACAAGACGAATTTGAGAGAAGTTGAGTGGTGTGACAAAATAACTTCGGTCCTGCTGGAGTACAAGGATGAGCAGAGGCTAAAGCGCCCACTCAGCCCTCACACTACTACAAGCCAAGAGCCAATACACTCATAAAGGTAGATTTAAGAGATATACTCCTTTTCCTTTTGTGGTAATGTGGGCCAGGGGAAGACTATACTCTCAAGCGGGGTGTGAATGTGGTTAACTAGCACCCTAAGCAGCATATAAAAGTCCAAAACAAATGAATGTCCAATCAAGGTTCTATACACCTGTATATATTTTTAATTATTCACACCATATGCAATATTATACTGAAGAACAAACACTACAAAAGCCCACCTCTGCAAAAGGAACATAGAATATGCAAGATACCAAGATGAATCCCTATGGGTAATGAGACAGATGGAGAAAAGGCAAATAAAACATCATGTTCAAAAAGGATCTGTTATTGAATTACAAATAGGTATTAAAGTGACCAACCCTGTCTCTAGGGTTCATAATGGACCAAGGGGCATTTATCTGGCAATTATACCTTTTGCAGTGTCTTGGCGGTTTGACGACGGCAAACAGTTCACTGTTTGGGAGTTCAAGTCAGTTTGGGATGCAGCAGTCACGGTCATCCCATGGCAAACATATGTCAAGACGGGATCAAACTGAAGAAGGCTGCAGTTTGACACGTTACTCAAGTGTTGTGGATTATTGAGGTCACCAGGTTTGGTTCAGCAGTTGAGGTTCAACAGCAGCCATGCTGAAGACGTGATGTGCAGGCAAACCAGTCTGATTCAAGGGCGTGAAGGATGTGGTTCAGAGAGAACACCAGCGTCAGTTCGGTCATCAACTCGATGGGCGATGAAGAGGCTGGAGATTCAAATGGCAGTTTCGAGTGATGCATGTACAGCAGCACTTTTTTGTTCGATCCAGGGCAACTACACACATCAGCTGGTGCAGTGCTGCGGAAAACTGGTTAGAACAGGTAGAACTGCATTTAAAATGTTTTGGAATGCCAAAGGCAGCTCAGGAAAGTTCTGTGGTTTGAACTGGGTGAAACACACACAAATCACGGCATGCGTGATTTCAACAGCGGAATTGCAGGAATCCTGGCTGTCTTGGCTCTTAGGAGCTGTGAGTCCCACTCCATGGTCTCCATGTAAAGATAGGTCAATTTCTCAGCTGCCACAAATGCGAGGGAGGCTGGCACACACCTTGTCGGGTCCTTCAACATGGTGTGGTACTGGGCAGTAGTGTGGCTGTCTGAGATACAGGTTTTGATCAATCAGCAGTTCACACCCAATGGTCCTGGGGGATAGTTAGGGGGTCACGTTTACCTCTGCCTTGGAACACCTGCCTTCACCTCACAACTGGAGGACTTTGGAAAGGACTTCTCTCACAACAGGATTCGACAAAATCTTCCTGAAGGTTTGAAGTCCACAGATGATTCAAAGAGGTGTTGGAGTGCCCCGTTCTTTTAAAGGCATTATGGGGGTATAGCGGACACTGGACCAAGCTGCACACTAAGCCCTGTGGATATTGAGGGTTGTTTGGTGAGCGTAGGGTCAAGATTGAGCCGTGTGCCCTATGTTTTTCAACCATGGCTTGTATTACCTATATGTGCTGCTCACAGTGACACACATCAGTATGCACTGCAAAACATATGTTTGTTAAAGGAGTGTTATCGTTTTTTCATCTATGCTAAAAGTGGAGTTATTAAAACGAACACACAGTGCTGGAACACATTAAACACCATCAGTTAAAAAAACCTTTGAAATTCAATAAAAATAAATCTTTGTTAAAGGGATATTATGGTAAAGTTGCTCTAATAGAAATCTTTGAAATTCAGATAAAAAGCATTGTTAAAGTTGCTGTATCATTGTTACTCTTTTAAAAACCTTTGAAATTCAGGCAAAAATGTGTTAGAGAGACGTTTTGATTGCAGCACAACATTGAAAAACCAAACATATGTGCCAGTGATGGTAGGCTTTGCTACCATAACATGCACCCCAACTATGAACTGCTCAGACTAACAGACTAACACCCAGGACACCAGGACATCAACAATGACATTGAATTATTATAAAATGTTTGTTGGAGTCTCATCGAATGGGGGAAATATTATAGGGATATCAAAAATCCCCAAAATCCAGAAAGACTTGAATGGGTATACACGTGTGCTTGTGTTTACAGCACAAAGCGCTGTAAGTATTTACACCAAACTTTCACATGATATGATATGGCATTTATAACACACCTATACACAAGTGTTTCAAGGCGAGTTGAGGCAAGGGAGGGGTAACAAAGGGAGGACAGACAACAATCCAACTAGGCCAGGTGTCACTCAGATTGCGCAGGTGCGTGGGAAGGGGGAAGGGACAGTGCAGTACAAGGGAATCGATAATAACAATATGTAAACGTAAGGCCAGCATGTGGCAAGTGTAAGGGTAGGTGGAGACATCAGGTGTCAAGGGCTGGTAGGGGGACTGTAGGGATACAGAAACAGTCCCCAAGTGTGGGGGTTGCTAGGCAGGCAGTGCAGGAGTGTGACACTGGTGGGGGGGACCTGGGCCTGAGTTCAGAGTGTGTCCAAGTAACCAGTGCAGTTCAGGTTACAGCCAGGAGGTCAGCAGGGGAGAGGAGGAGAAAAAGCAGCAACCTTGTCCTGAAAGTGTGCTTTTGCAAATATGGTGTTAGTCCATCTAGGAGCTTTCTTAAAAATGACCCAAAGCAGAAAAAAAACAGTGATATCTGGGCCCGGTCTGTGTACTCAATTCCTGATTCGGTGTCTGATGATGACTCACCAATCATGGAGCTGAGTTATGTTCACGGACACCACACAAGGGCTCTGATTGGTCAACTAAGAAACATGAGGTGTGTCAAATATTTTGAAACAGGTGCCCTGTTGGGTTCTCAGTCTGTGTTTGTGGTCCGTAGACTCCCCTGGAGAAATATGCCTAAGAACGGGAAGGAAGGCACATAATATATGTTGTATTGCGCAAGGAAATTGTGTTATTTCATGTAAGTTGTTTGCATGCTAGGTTTTCTGATTTCAGGCATCAGAATATGTTCAGGACCTATTTTTCTGTCCACAGACTTCATTGAACTATGGTGGTTGCCCTGATGAAACACCTGTGGTGATTTCCTTAATGTACATTGGTCATTAAATATGTTGGAGTTGATTTTCTTATAATTAGAGACAGGGAAAAGTCAGCATATGGCCAGTCTATTCTGAAATGCTTAGATGGGCCTGAAACATGGTTCAATGGCTTGCCCCAAGGATTGTGTACACTTGATATTGAAGGAAGCTATGGATAGTGTCCAACTGACCCATCATTGGTATATAGCGGACACTGGGAAAGGCTGCTAGGATATTGAGGGTATTTTAATGGGTATGGGATCATAGTTGAGTTTTATGCTCTCGGGAAGGCTCCATCATTCTTTGTGTGTTCATATTGTGGTGGTGGATATAGTGAAGATTATGAAAAAGTGGTTTCAGATTGTGGGTGTAAGGAAGGCCCTGGGTACATTGAATTTGTTTTTGTATGTTGCTGTCTGTTCTGCTATAATTAGGAACAGGGAAATGTGAGTGTGGGGTCTACATAATGTTGGCCTGTTGCCATGGTCAGTGGGCAGATTGTTCAGGGCATTGCCAAATACCACACTCCATACAATCTGGTCACTGGCTATGACCACCGGGTACTGTCTAGTGGGTCCGAGTTGTCAATGAGCCTGGCCTGATTTAGTGTCAGCAGATGCCTCTAGATCAATCTGTGAGCTGCTTCATGTTTAAAGACATTGTACGAGGGCATGGTGGCAAACTAAGAAGCGTGAAGTTTGTCAAATTATTTGAAACAAGGCATTTTTCTGGGTCTGTGATCTTTGCTCATCGTTCACAGGTACCAAGGTAGAAACATTTCTGAGAATGCACACTTATACTTGCATTGATCTTTAAAGAGTCCATGGGCAGGTGAGCGTTGGGTAGGGTGGTCAAGGTTATATGTTTTAAAGAGCAGAAAACTGGAGTTAAATGTTCTACGTCTTTCGCAGTCTCAGTTTCTTGTTGGTAGAAGAATGGCATTTGTCTGGGGGCTATGTTTTCCATCCACAGTCAAACCTGAGATGGTGTTATGTTGTTTTTCCCACAATATAATTCGAATAGCATATGCTGATATACTAGTAGTGCTGTTGAGTGGTGAATTTTTGTAGGTAAAATAGGACACTATTATCAGCTCTTTCATGGTGGTGTTTGTTATAATGAAGGCCACCGAAAAGTGGGCACTGAGTGGGTATGTAGTGAAGGCCCTGGATATTTTTTATCTGTTTTTGTTGGTGGTGTGGATTTTGTTTTCAATTAGGGCCAGGGAAAAGCCATGTGTGTCTTACTCAGTGTCATGCTGACATTGTCTACCTGGGATTCATCAGTTGCTCTGGTTTGCAGAATCTAGTCTGGCTGACATTGGTAAGATGCAATGTGAGGTAGAAAACCAACTAACACATCCCCTGAAATTGTTGTCAAGTCTGCTCCCCATCCCCATGCCATGGGAAGGGTTCCTCGGATTAACATGGTGGAGGGACAGTGCAGGAATTGACCACGGAAGCCATGATCTAAAGATTTCCTGGCTAGCTGGAAGACAGTTCGATGCATAGTCAGATGGTCAGAAGGCCCACAGGAGGACCAGTAGACTCGAGCTGAAAATGGCTTGCAAATAGCCAAGAAAATGACAGGCAGGAAAGGGAAAACAGGAGCCGACAGGAGACCTGAATGCAGAACAGTGAGAGGAACAAAAGATGGAAAAATAACTAATCTGAAGAGTGGGGTGGAGGGAATGAGCAAACACTATAACAGGGAAGATCCCAGGGGACGGGACCTGATAACAAGGGCCAGCAAGAAGGAAAGACAAGGAAAGGGCAGATTACCCAAGACTGGGCAGGGACCAATGGGGAACAAGGCAGGAGAAAAATGGCAGAGAACTGCAAGAAGGAATGGGCCAGGTGTGGGACCATAGGGGTAATGAGACTATGAGCAATGGGTCTTACGACATACTGGCTAGTGTTCTAAGGCATGCTATATAGTGCCAGTTAAGTGGGAACAAGGCTGGGGCCCGCATACACAGCCACCATGGCGACCCGGGAAGCTTTCCATAGTGGACATGTGTGGAAAGTGGGACTTGGACCTCTGCGCATGTGTACTAATTACAACATGGCGGCACCCATACAATGCCAGGCGTGATCATTGCTGCATCTGGGTGGGATTCAAGCCTGCAAGCCCCAATTTATCCAGGACTCCTGTCCCCAGCAATACATGGGATAGAGTAGCCAGGATGGGTGTTGCCCTCCAGGGGAGGATATGTGCACAAGGCCTAGGGTCACACAGCACGTGACAGTGAATTGTGAATGACCATTTG